>NC_042988.1:27130055-27430055 GCF_901001165.1 Salmo trutta | reverse complement strand
ATCAGACACCCATTTTTCAAGCTAGCATATAATGTCACATAAACCCAAACCACAGCTAAATGCAGCACTAACCTTTGATGATCTTCATCAGATGACAATCCTAGGACATTATGTTATACAATACATGCATGTTTTGTTCAATCAAGTTCATATTTATATCAAAAAACAGCTTTTTACATTAGCATGTGACTAGCATTCCCACCGAACACTTCCGGTGAATTTACTAAATTACTTACGATAAACGTTCACAAAAAACATAATTATTTTAAGAATTATAGATACAGAACTCCTTTATGCACTCGCTATGTCCGATTTTAAAATAGCTTTTCGGTGAAAGCACATTTTGCAATATTCTGAGTAGATAGCCCGGCCATCACAGGCTAGCTATTTTGACACCCACCAAGTGTGGTACTCACCAAACTCCGATTTACTATTAGAAAAGTTTGATTACCTTTGCTGTTCTTCGTCAGAATGCACTCCCAGGACTTCTACTTCAATAACAAATGTTGGTTTGGTTCCAAATAATCCATAGTTATATCCAAATAGCGGCGTTTTGTTCGTGCGTTCAAGACACTATCCGAAGGGTAAAGAAGGGTGACGCGCCCGATGCGTTTCGTGACTAAAAATGTCTAAATATTCCATTACCGTACTTCGAAGCATGTCAACCGCTGTTTAAAATCAATTTTTGTGCAATTTTTCTCGTAAAAAAGCGATAATATTCCGACCGGGAGTCATTGTTTTCGTTCAAAGAGAGAGAAAGTAAACATGGTGCCGGATCGTGCACGCGCCTCCAGTGTCATTGTCCTCAGATCGACCACTATCCAAATGCGCTAATGTTTTTCAGCCATGGCCTGCAATGTCACCATTCATCGTTCTGGCGCCTTCTGAGAGCCTATGGGAGCGTTAGAAAATGTCACGTTATGCCAGAGATCCCCTGTTTTGGTTAGAGATGATCAAGAAGGCCAAGAAACAGTCAGAGAGAGCGCTTCCTGTTTGTAATCTTCTCAGGTTTTGGCCTGCCAAATGAGTTCTGTTATACTCACAGACACCATTCAAACAGTTTTAGAAACTTTAGGGTGTTTTCTATCCAAATCAAACAATTATATGCATATTCTAGTTACTGGGCAGGAGTAGTAACCAGATTAAATCGGGTACGTTTTTTATCCGGCCATGCAAATACTGCCCCCTATCCCCAACAGGTTAATCCCAGAACAACAGCAATGGACAGATGCTGGAGGAAGATGCTGGAGGAAACAGGTACAAAAGTATCTATATCCACAGTAAAACGAGAGCTATATCAACATAACCTGAATGGCCACTCAGCAAGGAGGAAGCCACTGCTCCAAAACCGCCATAAAAAAGCCAGACTACGGTTTGCAACTGCACATGAGGACAAAGATGGTACTTTTTGGAGAAATGTCCTCTTTTCTGATGAAAGAAAAATATAACTGTTTGGTCATAATGACCATTTATGTTTGGAGGAAAAAGGGGGAGGCTTGCAAGCCCAAGAACACCATCCTAACTGTGAAGCACAGGGGTGGCAGCATCATGTTGTGGGGGTGCTTTGCTGCAGGACGGACTGGTGCACTTCACAAAATAGATGGGATCATGAGGAGGAAGATTATGTGAAGAAACATCTCAAGACATCAGTCAGGAATTTAAAGCTTGGTCACAAATGGGTCTTCCAAATGGACAATGACCCCAAGAACACTTCCAAAGTTGTGGCAAAATGGCTTAAGGACAACAAAGTCAAGTTATTGGAGTGGCCATCACAAAACCCTGACCTCAATCCCATAGAAAATTTGTGGACAGAACTGGAAAAGCGTGTGCAAGCAAGGAGGCCTTCAAACCCGACTCAGTTATATCAGCTCTGTCAGGAGGAATGGGCCAAAATTCAACCAACTTATTGTGGGAAGCTTGTGGAAGACTACCTGAAACGTTTGACCAAAGTTAAACAATTTAAAGGCAATGCTACCAAATACTAATTGAGTGTATGTAAACTTCCGACTCCTTCTTCTTATTATTTTTTGAGGGAACAAAACAGGTGGGGCTCTGGTCTTTATTTTATTGGTCTTTATTTTATTCATATGGAGAGAGAGTGCCCCCTGTTGGTGAATCAACAAAACTAACACCAGGTGTTTCATTGTGTTATTATCTGATACATCATTAGAATTGTTCCTCATGTATCCCATTTACATTACATTTACATTACATTTAAGTCATTTAGCAGACGCTCTTATTCAGAGCGACTTACAAATTGGTGCATTCACCTTATGATATCCAGTGGAACAACCACTTTACAATAGTGCATCTAAATCTTTTAAGGGGGGGGGGGTTAGAAGGATTACTTTATCCTATCCTAGGTATTCCTTAAGGAGGTGGGGTTTCAGGTGTCTCCGGAAGGTGGTGATTGACTCCGCTGTCCTGGCGTTGAGGGAGCTTGTTCCACCATTGGGGTGCCAGAGCAGCGAACAGTTTTGACTGGGCTGAGCGGGAACTGTGCTTCCTCAGAGGTAGGGAGGCAAGCAGGCCAGAGGTGGATGAACGCAGTGCCCTTGTTTGGGTGTAGGGCCTGATCAGAGCCTGAAGGTACGGAGGTGCCGTTCCCCTCACAGCTCCATAGGCAAGCACCATGGTCTTGTAGCGGATGCGAGCTTCAACTGGAAGCCAGTGGAGATAGCGGAGGAGCGGGGTGATGTGAGAGAACTTGGGAAGGTTGAACACCAGACGGGCTGCGGCATTCTGGATGAGTTGTAGGGGTTTAATGGCACAGGCAGGGAGCCCAGCCAACAGCGAGTAGCAGTAATCCAGACAGGAGATGACAAGTGCCTGGATTAGGACCTGCGCCGCTTCCTGTGTGAGGCAGGGTCGTACTCTGCGAATGTTGTAGAGCATGAACCTACAGGATCGGGTCACCGCCTTGATGTTAGTGGAGAACGACAGGGTGTTGTCCAGGGTCACGCCAAGGTTCTTAGCACTCTGGGAGGAGGACACAATGGAGTTGTCAACCGTGATGGCGAGATCATGGAATGGGCAGTCCTTCCCCGGGAGGAAGAGCAGCTCCGTCTTGCCGAGGTTCAGCTTGAGGTGGTGATCCGTCATCCACACTGATATGTCTGCCAGACATGCAGAGATGCGATTCGCCACCTGGTTATCAGAAGGGGGAAAGGAGAAGATTAATTGTGTGTCGTCTGCATAGCAATGATAGGAGAGACCATGTGATATGACAGAGCCAAGTGACTTGGTGTATAGCGAGAATAGGAGAGGGCCTAGAACAGAGCCCTGGGGGACACCAGTGGTGAGAGCAAGTGGTGCGGAGACAGATTCTTGCCATGCCACCTGGTAGGAGCGACCTGTCAGGTAGGACGCAATCCAAGCGTGGGCCGCGCCGGAGATGCCCAACTCGGAGAGGGTGGAGAGGAGGATCTGATGGTTCACAGTATCAAAGGCAGCAGATAGGTCTAGAAGGATGAGAGCAGAGGAGAGAGAGTTAGCTTTAGCAGTGCGGAGAGCCTCCGTGACACAGAGAAGAGCAGTTTCAGTTGAATGACCAGTCTTGAAACCTGACTGATTTGGATCAAGAAGGTCATTCTGAGAGAGATAGCAGGAGAGCTGGCCAAGGATGGCACGTTCAAGAGTTTTGGAGAGAAAAGAAAGAAGGGATACTGGTCTGTAGTTGTTGACATCGGAGGGATCGAGTGTAGGTTTTTTCAGAAGGGGTGCAACTCTCGCTCTCTTGAAGACGGAAGGGACGTAGCCAGCGGTCAAGGATGAGTTGATGAGCGAGGTGAGGTAAGGGAGAAGGTCTCCGGAAATGGTCTGGAGAAGAGAGGAGGGGATAGGGTCAAGCGGGCAGGTTGTTGGGCGGCCGGCCGTCACAAGACACGAGATTTCATCTGGAGAGAGAGGGGAGAAAGAGGTCAAAGCACAGGGTAGGGCAGTGTGAGCAGGACCAGCGGTGTCGTTTGACTTAGCAAACGAGGATCGGATGTCGTCGACCTTCTTTTCAAAATGGTTGACGAAATCATCCGCAGAGAGGGAGGAGGGGGGGAGGGGGGAGGAGGATTCAGGAGGGAGGAGAAGGTGGCAAAGAGCTTCCTAGGGTTAGAGGCAGATGCTTGGAATTTAGAGTGGTAGAAAGTGGCTTTAGCAGCAGAGACAGAAGAGGAAAATGTAGAGAGTGTTACGAACCGGCTCAGAGTTCGCAACAAAAGGGAGACAACGTGGAGACAAGGAGTATCAAAAATATATATTTATTCGATACCATAACTAGCACAACCAAAAACAAGGTGTCTGCATGGAGAGAGTTTCCCCAAAGACTGTGGAAGAGTTGTCTTTATCCTGGGACACACCCGAGCCCAGGTGTTTCCCATCAAGCTGACGACCCTTCCAACTCCGCCCACTGGCATCCTAATAAGGAACAAGAGCAAAGAGAGAAAATACAGCAGACAGAGCGGGAGGGTCGTCACAAGAGGAGGGAGTGAAAGGATGCCAGGTCCGCAGGGAGGCGAGTTTTCCTCCATTTCCGCTCGGCTGCCCGGAGCCCTGTTCTGTGAGCTCGCAATGAGTCGACGAGCCACGGAGCAGGAGGGGAGGACCGAGCCGGCCTGGAGGATAGGGGACATAGAGAGTCAAAGGATGCAGAAAGGGAGGAGAGGAGGGTTGAGGAGGCAGAATCAGGAGATAGGTTGGAGAAGGTTTGAGCAGAGGGAAGAGATGATAGGATGGAAGAGGAGAGAGTAGCGGGAGAGAGAGAGCGAAGGTTGGGACGGCGCAATACCATCCGAGTAGGGGCAGAGTGAGAAGTGTTGGATGAGAGCGAGAGGGAAAAGGATACAAGGTAGTGGTCGGAGACTTGGAGGGGAGTTGCAATGAGATTAGTGGAAGAACAGCATCTAGTAAAGATGAGGTCAAGCATATTGCCTGCCTTGTGAGTAGTGGGGGAAGGTGAGAGGGTGAGGTCAAAAGAGGAGAGGAGTGGAAAGAAGGAGGCAGAGAGGAATGAGTCAAAGGTAGACGTGGGGAGGTTAAAGTCACCCAGAACTGTGAGAGGTGAGCCATCCTCAGGAAAGGAACTTATCAAGGCGTCAAGCTCATTGATGAACTCTCCAAGGGAACCTGGAGGGCGATAAATGATAAGGATGTTAAGCTTGAAAGGGCTGGTAACTGTGACAGCATGGAATTCAAAGGAGGCGATAGACAGATGGGTCAGGGGAGAAAGAGAGAATGTCCACTTGGGAGAGATGAGGATTCCAGTGCCACCACCCCGCTGGCCAGATGCTCTCGGGGTATGCGAAAACACGTGGGCAGACGAGGAGAGAGCAGTAGGAGTAGCAGTGTTATCTGTGGTAATCCATGGTCTACTGGTCATACCATACGTGTGTCTGTGTGTTTGTGCACATCCTTCCTTTCTCTACCAGATGGTTTTTGAACGGCTATTCTCATTAGTTTAACCATAGTGAATCTCCAGCACAGAAATACACTGCAGAGTCCTCTGACTTCAACTGGCTCATGTGCAGATAGAAATTAGTGCTGTCCTTCGATGCTGTGAATCGATCCTGTACTACCTGGGCATTGCTCTTGTAACCGTCAGAATAATAGTAAATTATCCATTCAAGTCCTTTTCCAGGTGCTTGGCGTATCCAGTGCATATAAGAGCTGCTTATAGTGATTCCACTACAGGCACATGTGAGTTTGAGGGATCCTGCAGGGGTCCCCTGGACTGACTGTTCAGCCTGTGTGAGTACGACCTGACAGTGGACACCTGAGGGAGAGGAATGACAGGTCAGATCAATCAAGGAGTCACATCAGTATCACAGCAAAACAGGTTATACTGATCAGACTACAGTCAGGAACTCACAGGAGGTGGCTGCCAGCAGCAGCAGCAGAGATGTAGGGAACATGGTTTGTGTTGAACCTGAAATGGTGTGAGCTGCTCTGCTCTACTTTCCAGGACTCATAGGGACGTAATAGGACTCTCAATTACAGAGAGGTTTTTATAAAGCAGGAGGTAGAGGGAGAGAAAGGAACAGAGGGGCTACAGTAAAATACATTTGCATAAGCGGAGGATATACAGTTGAAGTCGGAAGTTTACATGCACCTTAGCCAAATACATTTAAACTCAGTTTTTCACAATTCCTGACATTTAATCCTAGTAAAAATTCCCTGTCTTAGGTCAATTAGGATCACCACTTTACTTTAAGAATGTGAAATGTCAGAATAATAGTAGAGAGAATTATTTAATTCAGCTTTAATTTCTTTCATCACATTCCCAGTGGGTCAGAAGTTTACATACACTCAATTAGTATTTGGTAGCATTGCTTTAAATTGTTTAACTTTGGTCAAACGTTTCGGGTAGCCTTCGACAAGCTTCCCACTTTAAATTGGGTGAATTTTGGCCCATTCCTCCTGTCAGAAATGGTGTAACTGAGTCAGGTTTGTAGGCCTCCTTGCTCGCACAAACTTTTTCAGTTCTGCCCACAAATTTTCTATGGGATTGAGGTCAGGGCTTTGTGATGGCCACTCCAATACCTTGACTTTGTTGTCCTTAAGCCATTTTGCTACAACTTTGGAAGTGTTCTTTGGGTCATTGTCCATTTGGAAGACCCATTTGCAACCCAGCTTTAACTTACTGACTGATGTCTTGAACTGTTACTTCAATATATGGATATTCTTTTCCTACCTCATGATGCCATCTATTTTGTGAAGTGCACCAGTCCGTCCTGCAGTAAAGCACCCCCACAACATGATGCTGCCACCCTCACGGTTGGGATGGTGTTCTTCAGCTTGCAAGCCTCCCCCCTTTTCCTCCAAACATAACAATGGTCATTATGGCCAAACAGTTCTATTTTTGTTCATCAGACCACAGGACATTTCCCCAAAAAGTGCAATCTTTGTCCCCATGTGCAGTTGCAAACTGTAGTCTGGCATTGTTATGGTGGTTTTGGAGCAGTGGCTTCTTCCTTGCTGAGTGGCCTTTCAGGTTATGTTGATATAGGACTTGTTTTAGTGTGGATATAGATACTTGTATACCTGTTTCCTCCAGCATCTTCATAAGGTCCTTTGCTGTTGTTCTGGGTTTGATTTGCACTTTTGCACCAAAGTACCTTCATCTCTAGGAGACAGAACGCGTCTCCTTCTTGAGCGGTATGACGGCTGCGAGGTCCCATGGTGTTTATACTTGCGTAATTTTGTTTGTACAGATGAACGTGATACCTTCAGGCATTTGGAAATTGCTCCCAAGGATGAACCAGACTTGTGGAGGTCTACAATTTTTTTTGGAGGTCTTGGCTGACTGTTTTGATTTTCCCATAATGTCAAGCAAAGAGGCACTGATTTTGAAGGAAGGCCTTGAAATACATCCACAGGTACACCTCCAATTGACTCAAATGATGCCAATTACCCTATCAGAAGCTTCTAAAGCCATGACATAATTTTCTGGAATTTTCCAAGCTGTTTAAAGGCACAGTCAACTTAGTGGATGTACATTTCTGACCCACTGGAATTGTGACACAGCGAATTATAAGTGAAATAATCTGTCTGTAAACAATTGTTGAAAAAATGACTTGTGTCATGCACAAAGTAGATGTTCTAACCGACTTTCCAAAACTATAGTTTGTTAACAATACATTTGTGGAGTGGTTGAAAAATGAGTTTTAATGATTGCAACCTAAGTGTATGTAAACTTACGACTTCAACTGTATGTAATTAATGGGAATATCAGTAAGGGAAAAAATATTTAGTAACAGTGCAAGCTATAAATACTCTGGTGTGTTGTCCATGTAAAAGTCCAGATTTCTACTGGAGGATAATGTTAGGCAGGACTGTGATACAATGAGCATTACTCTCTGCTAGTATTTTTTTGCATCATAACCCATTAGTGTCAATTGTCCCCAGTCTTTAAATTGTTGCATGTATTTGTGTTTATATCATAATACTTAGTATATTTTTGATAGTACAAAGATTAGGCCTTGTTCTTCAGTATTGGCCACGTTAATCATAAGAATGATAAAAACAGTAAGGGATCATGAATTAGTTCATTGAATGTTTAATAGACATCAATTAGAATACCTTCAAGTCATATCAAGAGTATTATTGGCAAACAACTCACATATACATTTCCAGCACCGCCAGTACTGGGTATATAATCGTTTACAAATGTGATGTTGAGAAACATCTCTGTTCTATTTAATTTAATAAGTCTATTATAAGCTAGAATGAATCCCTGGAGGAAGGGTTTTGCACAGCTCTGGTCATGGTTTGTATCACTGTGTCTCACAGACACAGTAATTAACATCTGTGTCTTAGCCTTTAATTTGGTGTATTGCACTTGTGAATGTATGAAAGTTAAATATTTTTAAGAATTTCTTTTGAATTTCGCGCTCGGCAGTTTCACCGAATGTTGTCAAAACGTTCCGCTAGCGGAACCCCTATCCCAAACAGGTTTTAAGTCTGGAAGTTGTTCCCTTGTAGAAACACTGTACTGCTAGAGCTGTCATAACTAGAACTGATCTTTAGTCAGTCTACAGTGGAAGTACTGTTAATGCATGTATAACCAACACACTCCAAACCTTTGCCTTCAGCTTGTCCTATCTAGTAAGAATATATAGAAAACCCAGAGAATTTGCAGGAGATGCTGAAAGCCTTTTATAACCACTGGACCAGAATGGATGAGTTCAATACAACAGCAGACACCTGTAATGAGGAACACACATCAATACACAGCACTGTCAGTTTTCTTCAGAAATTAGAAATGATCAGTTCAGAGTTGTAATAAATATCAATTTGTATGAACAGAGAAACTCACAGGATACAGATGCCAGCAGCAGCAGAGATGCAGGGAACATGGCTTGTTTTGAAGCTTAACTAGTGGGAGCTGCTCTTCTCTTCTCTCCAGTACTCAGAGGGCCTCTAAGGACAGACAGGCATTGTTTAAGTAGGGAAATAATCAGAGGGAGGGTTTGCATTGACATGGAGAGATGGTGGGAGATACAGTATATAAGAGGGTATATAAGAGACACTTTAGGACCACCACCACTATTACTGTATACAACCTTTACAATGTGAAAACTCACATACCCTCTTTAGATTATGTTGGTGATTTTACCACTTGAAACTAAATAATTTAGTTCATCCACGTGTTCATAAAACTATTCGGCATACATCGGCAAGAAAATTAGATGAATGACAAATTGTAAAAAGAATATTAAGCAACAGCTACATTCATGTTCCTATTCTAAAATAAAACTTCTAGAGGAATGATACCTATGAACTGAAACATTACATGATACTTCAAAGCATTGCAGTTCCTCCATCAGCTGAAGTATTGAGACATCAGTAAAATGAAGATGATGGGATATCTCTTGGCGTATCAACAACACTATAACAACATATCTAACAGGTGTGTTATCTCTGTGTCACTGTGTTATGATACTGTATGTGAACATTTAAGGTATATGGGTCTAATTTCCTTATAATGCCCAGATGATGTATGTGCACGTGCTTGTGCAAGTACATCCTTTCTATTCCAGATGGTTTTTGTACGGATTCTCCCATTAGTTTAACCACTGTTACTCTCTAGCACAGTAATACACTGCTGTGTCCTCACTCTTCAGACTGTTCATCTGTAGGTACAGCTTACTGCTGAAGTCGTATCTGGAGATGGTGAATCTACCCTGGACTGACTGGGAAGAAGAGATTGGTCTACTAGCTGTGCTAATAAAAGCAATCCACTCCAGTCTTTTCCCAGGAGCCTGTCTGATCCAACCCATCTCATAGCTTCTGAAAGTGAACCCAGAGACTGTACAGATCAGTTTGTGTGATTCTCCAGGATTTTTAACCACTGGTCCAGACTCAGTCAGTGTCTGACCATGAACACCTGTGGAAATAAAGAGTAGTGTCACGGTTGTCGTAGGAAGGAGTGGACCAAAGTGCAGCGTGTGTGTCATTCCACATTTTATTTACACTGTGAAACTATGCGATACATAAACTAAAGAACAAAACAACAAACCGTGACGCAGAGTTGAACCATACACCACTCAAAAAACAATCTCCCACAAACCCAGGTGGAAAAAA
Source organism: Salmo trutta (assembly GCF_901001165.1). NCBI lineage: Eukaryota > Metazoa > Chordata > Actinopteri > Salmoniformes > Salmonidae > Salmo > Salmo trutta. The sequence continues at coordinate 27,419,981 of NC_042988.1, read as the reverse complement.
ACCCTACTTAAGTATGATCTCCAATTAGAGACAACGAGGACCAGTTGTCTCTAATTGGAGATCATCCCAAACAAAATCCAACATATAAATACAAAAGTAGAACCTTACAACATAGAAAACTAAACTAGAACACCCCCCTGTCACGCCCTGACCTACTCTACCATAGAAAATAACAGCTTTCTATGGTCAGGACGTGACTAGTACAGATATTGTTGAAGCTAAAAGCTAATGTGTCAATGCATTTCCTTCATAAACGTATAATTAGGTTGCATATCCTCACCTGTTAGATATACTGTCAGTAAGAGTATTCCTGTGGTAGGAAACACGGTGATCTGTGTAGTTCTTTAAAGGTAGTTGAGACAGTCCTCAGCAGATACAACCTTCAACAGAGACATTAATAAAGATGGAGGACAAGTGAGTTTTGCATGAGCTCCTCCTCACTGGGAGGATCAATCAAAGGAGGCTTTAGGCCATCTTGAGATGTTCTGTTATGATAAGATTTTTAACATTTCTATTTAACCTTTATTTAACTAAGCAAGTCAGTTAATAACAAATTATTATTTCCAATGAATCAACGACACCTTTATTTACAAGACACAAGATACTGCTCTTTGTTTTCCTATTATGGTATTTTTTTTTTTAGCAGGTAGATTGGTGGAGAAAACAATTCCCATTTGCAACACTAACTCTGATAAAGAGTTGCCAGGACAGTTTAAAAAGGTTTTTAATTTAACCTTTATTTTATCAGGGAGTCATACTGAGACCAAGGTGTCTTTTGCAGATGAGCCCTGAATTACATAAATTACAGAAAATACACAATTCAAAATATACAGACAAAATGCAAGCATAAAGAAAAACAAATGTATTCATCATTAAAAAGGTCATCAATCAGCTTTCTGCACTAGAGGAAACAGAACATCAAATTGAATAACATTTTGAAGATTGTTCCACAAATAAGGTGCAAGAAACAAAAATCTGATTTACCTAACTCAGTAGCGACCAAAGGAATTTCCAGAGTTAGCCATCTCTGAGACCAGTTGTGGTAACTCATCCGGTTGTGGTAACTCCTATGTCTAAAGTTTAGTAATGATGTTTGGTACAGTGTGATTTTTTTGTAAAAGGGCGTTATAAATGAAAACATAGCAACGTATCAACCTTAATATGATGAAGGGTATACTTCTGAAACAACCACTGAATCAATCCCAATTCAAATTGTAATACATTTTTAATAGTGAGGGTATTGCATTAAACCTACAGTATATCTGTTCTTATCCTACAGTAGACCTATGTAATGTCTATTGACTGATACTACAGTACATCTAAACTCAACATAAAAAGAAATGTCCTCTCACTGTCAAATGCATTTATTTTCAGCAACCTTAACATGTGTAAATATTAAAATCAATTTCTATGCTATTTTTCTCGTAAAATAGCGATAATATTCCAACCGGGCGATGTTGTATTTATTCAAACACTGAAAGAAAAACATGGAGTCGTCTCGTGCATGCGCGCTCCAGTGTCATTGTTCTCAGCAGGACCACTCACAAAAACTCCTGCTGTTTTTCGCCCAGAGACTGGAGAGCTCTCATTCCTCATTCTGGCGCCTTCTGAGAGCCAATGAAAGCCTTAGAAAATGTCACGTTACAGCAGAGATGCTGTATTTTTGATAGAGATGCCCTAGAAGGAGAACAAATTGTCAGACAGGGCACTTCCTGTATAGAATCTTCTCAGGTTTTGGCCTGCCATATGAGTTCTGTTATACTCACAGACACCATTCAAACAGTTTTAGAAACTGTAGAGTGTTTTCTATCCAAATCTACTAATAATATGCATATTCTCGTTTCTGGGCAAGAGTAGTAACCAGATTAAATCGGGTACATTTTTTATCCAGCCGTGCAAATACTGCCCCCTATCCCAAACAGGTTAATCCCATCTAGTCCAGTGCTTTTCCTGCAGGTTGTCTTATCCAGTGCATGCCATGGCTACTAAATGTAAAGCTAGATCCCTTACTGGAGAGGCTTTTTCAGGACTGGACCGGAGGGAATGACTCCAGACTCTGGACATTTAAACCTGATGGAAGGAAAGAGATATTAAAGTAATGGAGGTTGTAAAATCTTCTGAGGTCTGATAGGCAGACAGCTAGGCTTATTTTAACCCTTGCTATACCAAACTAAATGGGTTGGAAGCAAGGGGAAATAACGTGCGAGTTGAGATAAATACAAGAGATGATTCAGACAGCAACATGAACATGATATTATTATGGAGGTGCAGGGATTCTTTTCAGATGTAACTGTCAGCAGGCATTAGTATGTGACGACCAATACAGCACGGCTTGGAACGCTGCTTGTCCAATCAGCATCCAGTATCCAAACAACCTGTTTTATAGTGTAGTATAGCTGATACCAAATGACATACTGTGCCATGTTTGCATATGATTGCCTACATTGTCTCAAAACTCTGAGTGGTTCTTAAATCTGCATTTTGTATTGTCAATTAATGTATCAGTATGTATTTTGGAGTGACACTTTAATAATTGTTTCTAACTTTCCACTCTTGCCTATAGGACAATGCTCATGTTAATAGTAGCTCAGTTGATGGTTTACTGGTTGCTTTGGTTCTCAGGGGATTGTGTGCAGTTTGTAGTCTGCTTTACTGATGCTCTTCTGCCCTCTGTTGACTGTGTTGCCAGTTAGACTCTCTGATGGGTTTTTGTACAGATCCTCCACTCACTCATACCACTGTGTCTCTCTTGCACAATAATACACAGTAGAGTCCTCTGCTCTCAGACCAGACAGCTTCAGATACACCATGCTGTTAGAATTATCTCTGGTGACTTCTATCCGTCCTTCAACACTTTTTGCATATGCAGTTCCACTAGCATCAGGACAGCGATCACTCACCACAGATTAGACAAAGATTTTTTTCTTCAACAAGCAGGACGCACAGGATGTACTTCGAACACCTGACATGGCCAACATCTCCATCATTGGCAAGAGAAAGAGACGCAGGTACAGAGGACACTGAGCTGGGTGCCTCGTAAGGATCCGCAGACGGCGAGTGGGAAAGCTGCTGTTACCGTCAGTATTACTTGCCAATGTACAATCATTGGACAATAAATTAGACGAGGTACTATCATGAATATCCTACCAACAGGACATCAAAAACTGTAGCATCTTATGTTTCACGGAATCATGGCTGAATGATGACATGGATATTCAGCTTGCGGGATACAAGCTGCACCGGCTAGGTAGAACAGCACACTCCGGTAAGATGCAGGAGGGGGGACGGTCTGTGCATATTTGTAAACAACAGCTGGTGCATGAAATCTAAGGAAGTCTCCAGATTTTGTTCGCCTGAAGAAGAGTATCTTATGATAAGCTGTAAACCACATTATTTGCCAAGAGAGTTATCATCTATATTTTCGTGGCTGTTTATTTACCACCACAGATGGATGCTGACACTAAGACCGCACTCAGTCAGCTGTATAAGGAAATAAGCAAACAGGAAACCGCTCACCCAGAGGTGGCACTCCTAGTGGCCAAGGACTATAATGCTGGGAAACTTAAATCAGTTTTACCTAGTTTCTATCAACATGTTAAATGGGCAACCAGAGGGGAAACACATTCTAGATCACCTGTACTCCACACACAGAGATGCGTACAAGCTCTCCCTCGCCCTCCATTTAGTAAATATGACAGAATTCTATCCTCCTGATTCCTGCTTACAAGCAAAAAATTTAAGCAGGAAGCACCAGGGACTCGGTCTATAAAAAAGTGTTCAGATGAAGCAGATGCTAAACCACAGGACAGTTTTGCTAGCAGAGACTGGAACATGTTCCAGGATTCTTCCGATGGCATTGAGGAGTACACCACATCAGTCACTGGCTTTATCAATAAGTGCATCAAGGACATCGTCCCGACAGTGACTGTACGTATATACCCCAACCAGAAGCCATGGATTACAGGCAACATTCGCACTGAGCTAAAGGGTAGAGCTGCCGCTTTCAAGGTGCGGGACTCTAATCCAGAAGCTTATAAGAAATCCTGCGATGTCCACTAAAGAAACCAAAAAACAGGCAAAGCACCAATACAGGGCTAAGATTGAATCGTACTACACCGGCTCTGACGCTCGTCTTATGTGGCAGGGCCTGCAAACCATTACAGACTACAAAGGGAAGCACAGCCACGAGCTGCCCAGTGACACAAGCCTACCAGATGAGCTAAATCACTTCTATGCTCGCTTCGAGGCAAGCAACGATGAGGCATGCATGAGAGCATCAGCTGTTCCCAACGACAGTGTGATCACTCTCTCCGTAGCCGTCGTAAGACCTTTATATAAGTCAACATTCACAAGGCCCTCAAACGAACATTATGTTTCGTGTATTAAGAAGAGTCATGAAATAATGGTATGTTATACATAATTTATATTAAATCATATTACATTTGTATACTTCCCACAACAATATCACAAACACATTAATATAAGTGGCCCCTGTAAGAAATGTAAGTATGTTGTCTCAAGTTTTTGGAAAACTTCTGAATCTGGCCTATTGCCCTTTGACACAACCTTTCATCACTGTCATCCTCTCCCTCTGTCTGTTCAAGAAATTCAGAAAATACCTTACGAATGTATTTTAAACAACACATGAAACTAAATAACAAAATAATTATAATAATGAACATTTCACATTCTGAACAAATAGATGGCTGAACTTCACTCCATACATTTTTTGAATCATAGTTTGTCGTTTTTCTCCAACATCTGCAGTACATCACGGTTGTTTTTTTTTTTACATATATGTCACTGCACTTTTTCAATGATACTGTACATTGGTCATTTTTTAGGGTTAATCAAGATTATTATATCAGAAAAATGGCTTTATCAGAGTGCAGGTGTATCCTTGGTAGAAGTCATGCTTTGGAAGCTTTGAACTAATATACCCAACACTCATTTTGATAGACATGCCTTATTAAACACATTCTTAAACTCTCTCCCTTATACACAATTATAATGAAGACATAGTAAAGTATTTCCGGGTAGGTACCCAGAACAGCTATGAGAAACCACATAGAGCAATTTATTACTTTAGTTCAGCACTCATTGTTCAATGCAATTCTTGAAAAGTGTGTTATATTTATTACGAACACAAACATGAATATGGTCATTGTGTGTGATGAGTAGCAGTGAATGACTGAAAATATTAAATAATATAATTAATACAACTGTTAAAAAGGTATATAATATAAATGAAACCGTGATTAAAATATCTGATTCTTTGATCCATCTCGCCATTTATTCAAACCAAATGCAAATCGTGTTCATGTGGTTGAAACATTGCATGGTTACCAGCCATCAGCTGGCTTCTACAAAATACAGTTTCTCCTCAGTTGAAACAAGATAGTGAGAATTAGATCATGAAAGTGTATAGGAACAGTCCCTACAGTCCCTGGGCTACTTAACTGTCTATCTGAATCATCAGAGATGCTAAACTGGGACCCTGAAACACACAGGTGACAGACTGGAGTTCACCAAGCATGATGCCACACAGCTGTGAGGGTCACAGAGGGGAAGAGAGAGGGGTGGGGTGTGTGAGAGGAACATACAGAACTGAGAAAAGGAGAGCAGGGCCTGTGTGGAATGGAATGGATTATCAAACATAAACCCTTAGATTATGGAATGGATGCATTAATAGTTACTTTTCATCAGTTTGACCAACATCATGGAAAATATGCTGTTTCTGTGCGACTTAAAACATACAAATTATGACAAAAGTAACTACAAATATGTTTATTCCATACTCTAAGTATGTATGATTAAATAGTCCGTTTATATTGATATGTTCAGTCAATTTGATCAGTATCTGTGACTATTTGGCTACTTGTAAATTTTACCTTTTAAAAATGACGTTACAGTTTCAATATATCAGGCCCAGAAAGTCAGACATAATGAGGTAAAGTTCTCCTGGTTCAGTTTTATCAGAGGGTCTACGTCATCAGAGAATGGTCCTTGGTGGTGCTACAGACCACAACTGGAGCTGAAAACATCTGCATTTTCATCCTTTCTGTATTTTGCATGTCTTAACTGTTTGAAACTGTTTGAAAAGTAACAGTCCACTTTAGATGGAGTGCTCTGTCCATAATAAGTCCTGAGACAGGATACACTGGGGCTTACGTTTAGTTAACATGTCTCGACACGTTCAACATTCATTGGTTCTACTTAACAGAAACATAGGACACAATTGCAGAATAGCAACCAATGAAGAGAAAATTAAGAGAAAATGAAAATGAGAATATGACCATTCCAATTCATAGCAGTGAAATGCTCTCCCATATGGGTCCAGAGTGTAGTCAGTGTGCAGACAGTACAATCCTGTCAACCCTCAAGTCCATGGAGGTGTTTTTGTATTGATGTTTATCACTGTGGCCACTCCCATACACAGTGACTCACACCGTTACAAAACCCATGTCACATACAGCCACAGAATCCTCTCAGTAAAACTCACTGAAACCTCCAATGTCTCCATGTGGACAATATATTTTCCAATCCTGTCATTTACAACAACCATTGAAGTTCAATTCAAGCAAATTTTTAGATCACATTATTTACAGTGTACAGAAAATAGTTGTTCCCCAGTGTATGTCAGTATTAACATTTTGAATGTTGAGATTTCTTTGTCTGAAGTAGGCCTAAAGAGTATGGACATTTGTTTGAGTGTATAATGTGTTTAAATGTACAAGCACATATAGGTTAGCTGCCTATAGACAATCAGAATGTATATGTCTGTGTTCCTTAGGTGTCAGCACTCTCACACTCTGTGCTTGGTAGAGGTGGTAGGTTTTTGTCATGGACTGTAACATTGTGACCCGCTGTATGGCACAGTGGTTTAACCCTGTACAAAAACCTTCCCACCACTCTGTGCAGGGCCAAAGATGGAATAAACATGTGCACCTTTTCACAACAACCATAACATGATTTATTGATTTTAATCTGATGAACAGTATGTCAAATTATGTTTTACTACTTATTAATGACTATTTGATTAGTTTGGGCTTTCAGATTTTACTCTGTCAGGCATTTTGACCATGACAGTGATTAACACACCCTGCTGAGGACAGTTTTAGAGACAGTAAATAAGTACATTTTTAGTTCTTATTTAAAGTAAAAAATATTTGTATGTTTTCAGAATCCAATAATTTGAGTAGCTGTTTAAATGTTTTCTCTTGTAATTGCATATGTGATGAAGTAGGTAGCCATTTTCCACCACAGTGGTTTTTATTATAACGTGTTACACTGTGCCCTTGTAGTTACCATGATGACACACACCCAGACAAAAACCTCTCCACACACCAGAGACCAATACATCTATCTACCTGTAGTCATCACAAATCTCTATGATTCAATAAATTATCTTAATTTGTCCTCAGCCAATAGAGTTAATCTTGTGAGATATTATAATCCAAATGTATATGAAGAAATGCTAATCCATTCTCACCGTCCGTTGTGTCTGACGGATAGTGTGCACAGATGAGCATGATTAATAATACAAATAAAATACAACTTAGAGTGAGTTATGCAGCATCTCTTTAGGTTGTAAAATAAATGTTCATTGCACTACAGGAATATGAATGAGAATTTATATGAATGTGGAGTGTTACATATTATAGTACAGTATTGGGACATCATACTGTAGAACAGTGGTATTCTAAGAAGGGGCAGTGACCCCTAGGTGGGCCACAGAGGTATTGCGTGTGCATATGTGGCATAGTTTTGACTGGGTGGTTTTGGTGCAACTGCCCCAGCAATTTCAGTCACATTGCCTCTCGAGCACAATAATAAACTGCAGAGTCCTCTGATCTGAGACTCTTGGCTTTTAAGAACTGGGTGTTTATGGAGACGTCCTCAGTCAGAGTGAACTGGCCTTTCAGGGAGTCTGAGTAGTCTGGTGCATCTGTTGAACCAGAGTTAATTATCCCAATCCACTCCAGAGCTTTGCCTGGTTTCTGCCTTATCCAGTTCATGCAGTAGTCTGTCATATCAAACCCAGAGATTTTATTGGACAATATAACAGTGTCTTCAGGTCTTTTCACCTGAGAAGGTGACTGATCCGTCTCTTCACAGCAAACTCCTGCAAACATTACGTAGGCCATTGTATAAATTATTAATTCAACAGATGTAACTTTTCTGGTTAAAATGTACTGGCTTCATACTCACCCAATGTGCATGCTAGTGTGAAAATAACAATCCCACAGCTGTTCAAAATCATTCTGGTTTCTGAAATGTCACATAACTCTAGTACCTATTGTATGAGTTGAATGATGAGTTGGCAACATACTCATTTATATATAGAGTGGGAAGGGAAGTAAGTTTGCATAGCTCGCCCTCTGGAGGTTGGCCACAGCTGGCACTGGGCTATTAACCTTATCTCCTGTAGGTTCACTTAAATTGTCTTACCATTTATTACACAATGCTGCATAGAATAGACTTATTCTATATTTTCCATATTAAAAAAGAACGATGTTGAATAGCACTAGAGATCAAATCAAAGTTGCCATAACAACTGCAAATCATATACACGACCAATAAACTTTGATTTGGTTTGATCTCCAGCACTATTCAACATCATTCTCTGAGTAATACTTACTGTATTTAATGTGGCAGAGATGAGGGCCAGTCTATTATTACAGTGAAAAAGACTTCCTTCATGGTGTGACCAAAAGGCTCATTAACAGCTTCTACTCCCAAGCCAATAGACTGCTGAATAATTAATCAAATGGCCACCGGACTACTTACATTGACAGCACCCCCCCATTTATTTTGTACACTGCTGCTACTCGCTGTTTATTATCTATGCATAGTCACTTCACCCCTACCTACATGTACAAATTACCTTGACTAACCTGTACCCCCACACATTGACTCGGTACAGGTACCCCCTGTATATAGCCTCGTTATTGTTATTTTAGTTTATTTTGTAATTTTTTTCTTAAGTATTTCTTGAACTACACTGTTGGTTAAGGGCTTGTAAGTAAGCATTTCACGGTAACGTCTACACATGTATTCGGCGCATGTGACAAATAAAGGGTTTATTTGAAATATTTGTAGTAGTTTCTTAATCATAATGGTGAATTTGTCATGACGTCATGACGTTGGCCTGTTGGGGGAGGTTTATGACCCCCATAAATACCTTTCCCCTTTTTCCTCTCGCTTCTCTACCGATGTGACTATTGAAATTTGTTAACATAGAGAGTCTGGGAACATCAAAAGGGGGAAACAGAACCCTCTTTCGGTAATCCAACCAGTTGAAAATATGCATTGGTACTTAATGAATATGATGTCAGATCAGTTGGCGTCTGAGACATTATTACTGATGATAGGACGACATAAACTGTATCTTGGAAAGTCTACACATTCTAGTTATCAGATTCACATGGAATTGTTGTGCAATTTAAATGTTTAAATATGAAACTATTTGTGAAAAGATTAAATGTAATTTTAGCTTCTAAATGAGAGAATTGGTTTTCATGAGTGAACTATGCTCAACTCAGTGGCCCCGCCCATGTGAACAGACATCGTTTGTAAACTATGAAACACGGCCCTCTCTCCCAACCCTATATAAGCCCCTTTACGAAAATGTAACTTCCTGTTCCGAGGACTTGAGGACGACGGTCCTACGTTAAAAGGGCTCAGATAATAACCTAATGAAATTAGCATTGTGTTCAATGTAAAGGTGACGATTGACACGCCGAAAGGATGAATTTTACTATACCAGCCAGAATATAGCATGAGCTTAAAAGTATGGCAACTTGGTATGAACTTTGAACTCTTATTCACTCCAGAAGTGATACCTCCTAGCCATTGAGTTAGCAGCAGCCGCAGTAAACGTTGGCTAGGAAAGGACGGACGACATATCCAGTCTAACACACAACGATACTACAACGTATCCAGTTTACCACCAGAGACATTCTTCAGAGGACAAGAGATCCCTGCTGGGCAACCCGGCCTTCCATCTACAACCAACCTATTGAAGCACAGCTCACAGTAAATATTCCTTGAATTTTCTTTTTCCAAATGGGCGGTTATTTAGAATGCATAAGATTCCATATTTACGATAGCATAGCTTCTCCCCTTGTTACTCAGTCTTCCCGCTCTTTCATTCAAAACCCAACCCCCTTTCTTTGTTTAACCAGCAGTCATCTGTTCCGTCCACTAGGGAAGTTTTCCTTTATGACATAATTTGTAATCAATGTATGATCCATTCTGTGTAGATGTAATTCTGTGTGATTATTTAGGTATTTAGTAAATAAATAATTTAACCAAATTTTGTATTGCTGATTCAACTTGTTAGCCAGGGTTCGTGAAAATAGAAATATATACAGAGCAGTTTGTCAGACCAGGAGGCATCCCGAAAATCACATAGCACCCAAATGGATTGGCCTACAAGATGAGACTCTCATAAACAGCATGAACACAATGTTATTCTCCATTTTGTTCTACGACCCCCACAAGTCTCACGAAGGTAACCCGGTACCAGTTTAAGAAATGAATGGAAGTACGGAATTATTGTTGTGCCAACAAAAAGGGGTTAAATGTTTAAAAAAAATAAAAAAAATCCTGAGCTTTCACATACACTATACACTACCTGTAACGGTCGTCGTACATCATGGACCAAGGCGCAGCGGATTGAGTGCTCATCTTAACTTTAATAGAACACATAACAAAAAACCAAGAACACGATCGAACAGTGTTGCATGCTAACACACAGCAGTACAACAACAACTTCCCACAAAGGGACAGGTGAAACAAGGCTACCTAAGTATGACTCTCAATCAGCAACAACGATGTACAGCTGTTCCTGATTGAGAGCCATACCAGGCCAACACAAAGAAATACACAACATAGAAAACCATAGAAATACAAAACAAGAACATTACCTAAAAACCCCGGAACACATAAATCAAACACCCCTCTTACATAAATACATATCCCATAAAACCCCGAACCACATAAAACAAATACCCCCTGCCACGTCCTGACCAAACTACAATAACCAATAACCCCTTATACTGGCCAGGACGTGACACTATCGGTTAAATGTTTTAGAACACCTACTCATTGAAGGTTTTTTCTTTTTTTAAACTTTTTCTAAATTGTAGAATAATAGTGAAGACATCAAAACAATGAAATAACACATTTGGAATAATGTAGTAACCAAAAAAGTGTTAAATATATCAAAATATATTTTATATTTGAGATTCTTCAAATAGCCACACTTTGCCTTGATGACAACTTTTTCTATGCAATCTCCATAGACAAACATCGGCAGCAGAATGGCCTTAGTGAAGATCTCAGTGACTTTCACCATGCACCGTAATAGGATGCCACCTTTCCAGAGAGTTACATTTCTGCCCAGCTAGAGCTGCCACGGTCAACTGTAAGTGCTGTTATTGTGAAGTGGAAACATCTTGAAGCAACGGCTCAGCCCCGAAGTGGTAAGCCACACAAGCTCACAGAACGGGACAGCCGAGTGCAAAACCGCAGAGCGTGTGAAAAAACTATCTGTCCTCGGTTGCAACACTCACTACCGAGTTCCAAACTGCCTCTCGAAGCAATGTCAGCACAAGAACTGTTCATCAGGAACTTCAAGAAATGGGTTTCCATGGCCGAGCAGCCACACACAAGCCTAAGATCACCCTACGCAATGCCAAACGTTGGTTGGAGTGGTGTAAAGCTCACCGCCATTGGACTCTGGAGTAGCGAAAACGTGTTCTCTGGAGTGATGAATCATGCTTCACCATCTGGAACCATCTGACATAGAAGATAATTCCGACCTATTGGAAATTGTGGAAAAATACATTGTGTGTGTAGTAGCCCAAATATCCCCAAGACATGCTACGACATGCTAACCTCTCACCATTACAATAACAGGGGGGTTCTAATTATTTGGGGGGTACGGTATTTGTGTGTCTGCAACTTTCACTCATTATTTTTCACGATTCATTCAGGACTGTCCGTAATCATGATAACATCCACATTAATGTAGACGTGTTTATAAATGTATTCTGTTCCTATTTTCAATAACAGTGACTCCAAAATGACACGATAAATTATTTACCATTTATTTTATTGGGCACAAAAACCATCTGAAACACAATCAAATCAAACAGCAAATGCATTGAACAAATTTGTAGAGTCACAAGCTTAATGTAATTATTGTGTGTTTGGAATTTGGGACCAAATACTAAACTTTTGAGTACTTTAATACACATACTGTATAATAAGCAGATTTGTAAAATTGGGGACAATGAACAGAAAGTGCTGTAATTTCTAAACGGGTCACCAGATATAGAGGAAAATTCCTTCATATTAAAGTTGACGGTCTACATTTTAACCTCATAGTCATTGAATCATTTGAAATCCAAAGTGCTGGAGCCAGAGCCAAATCCACCAAAAATGTGTCTCTGTCCCAATACTTTTGTAGCTCACTATATATACAGTATATTTCTGTGTGTGTGTGTGCGTTGCTATCGTACATTTTTCAAGGAAGTGTATTTGTGTTCCTGGCAGTTGCTGGACAGTTTCAGTGCCACAGGTGTGGTATCAAGGGGATAGAGAGAGAGGAAGCTGCTTTTGCATGACACTATTATTAGACAAGTTAGAGAACCAAGAAACCACCACAGATCAACTGATAACAGAATGTTGAAGTCTTAGTTGAGTATTACAGATATAGCCTAACGTTGTTTTAATCTGTCCTGGGAGGGACTACAGCTGTAAATTGGCTCCATAGATAATTCTGCCAAGCAGAAACACTCCAATCAGTAATGTTTTTGGACAAAGGATGTGTCCTTCTCCCAGCATTAGCATCCAGTGGATGCCTCAGTAAAAAGACAACTTAAAGTGAAAAAGGACACACAGACATCACAGTATACACTTATATTTAAAGATACTGTACAATATAAATCAATGAATTAAAAATAACATATCACCACAATGCTTGTATAATAATGAGAACAACAATACTAATCAATCATAATCAATAATGTATTGGATATATACATAACATTATTACTGAAGAACACTACTGAACACCATAACCATCCCAGACCATGATCTTTCTAGTCTAGACTCATCTATCTCTGCAGTCCATCATGTGTTCTTCATCTGAAAAGAGGCAGAGACAGATACAGGTTATTACATTAAACAGACAGCAAAGTGGAACAACGTAGGTTACCTTTGGCCCACAAAGAGTTTCTCATCTCTCCTCTGTGTATATAATCATATTTGGAAGGGAAAGGAGCAACTCTCGCTCACAATCAAATCAAATCAAATGTTATTGGTCACACATATTTAGCAGATGTTATTGCTGGTGTAGCAAAATGCTTGTGTTTTATTTAAAATCATGACATTTCAGCTGCCAATGGCCTTCATCAGAAGTCTACAATCACATGAAATAAGTGGTGTCAGTACCTTGACCAGGCTGAGCACTGTGCTGTAGGTGAGGGAGAGAAGAAAGAGGATGATGAAGGAGGAGGTGGTGGACCACAGGCTGCTGAACTCATCCTCATCGTTGTCCGTGCAGCTCAGAGCGAAGCCCGCCTCAGGCTCAGTCAGTGGGATGTTACCTGAGAACAGGGAGAGAGACAGGTGGTGAGGAACGTACATACACTTGTGTTTGTGTGTGTGTGTGTGTGTGTTCATGTGTGTATGTGAATTGTACACCTGTATTATTCTTTATCATATTCTAACAAATACAGCTACATGAGTCCAAATTATATGGACACACTCACAGACATCAACATACAAAGATCACATGAAACTGAGCTGCGTATGCTTATATCTTGGCCTAATATTAACATGCACACTCACATTACATCAAGCTACACCTATACACTAAATAGTACATCCATGTCAGCCTTACTGGAAGCATAGTACTACTATGTAGGCTATTCAGTACTGTTGTCTTTTCATGACAAACAATTGTCTTCATTCTGTTTTTATATGTACAGTAGACCAGTATATTTTCTAAGACTTGAAGTAATTGATATATGAACACCACACCATCTGATCTCATATGCGGTATTGTTTATTAGCCAGCCTCCACATTAGGAAGACACATTGAACAATGACAAAGGACAACAACGGCAACACAAGACTGTGCAATTGGACTGACATTTTACAATACAGTAGACTGGACAATATCACATTAGACAATATGCATGTTTACAGTCAACAAAACAATGACAACACTAACATGTTAACTTTAACTCAACAAGGACAACAACGAATTACATCTTAGAAGACAACAGGGGACACTCCTAGTAATTGGCTATTCTGACCCACAGAGGAGTTAATAAGGAGAAACAACAACACAACGCACACAGATTAATATCAATTGTCTTCACATGAGTTACCCAAGGACTTCGACACACTCCTCTCCTTAGGTGCGGTGTTGTTGTCTGAGCCGGCGTGCTTTACGGCGCATGTGAACTTCACATTTGTGTCCCACTTATCCTTGGTGGTGGTGAAGACGCTGGTGACGGAGTAGTTGCCTTTCTGGGTTTTCTGAGGAGGGCTGGTGACCCCCTCCTGGTACTGACCGCTGTCCACCTGCCACATGATGTAGACGTCACAGAGAGATGGGCAGACCACCAGGCACACCAGAGTCACTTCCCCCTCCTTCTTGGTGTCTTCCTCCGGGAGAAGGTGGACGGACACTGAAGGGGCTACACCTGCAAGAGGATTGATTTTAAGGAGAAACGTTACACTCATGTACATGTAGGTATGTATGAAAACCAGTACGTGAATATCAGTTTAAAATGAACCTTGTGGTCCTTAACCCTGGTTCTGGAGCAGCACAGGGGTGTGCAGGTTTCTGTTCTAGTCCAGCACTAACACACCTGGATCAACTAAGCAAAAGTGATGATTAGTTAATGATTAGTTGATTTGCTGACTCAGGTGTGTAAGCGCTGGGCTGGAACAAAAGTCTACACATCCTGTGTCTCCCTCTCCAGAACCTGGAGTATGTGACCACTTATCACAACCACATTGAGACGTCTCAGTGACCTACTCCCTAGGTTGAAGCTGAGGTCCTGAATGACCGGTGTGACTTCATCACTCTTCTTGGCAGAACACTGGACTTTGTTCACATTGGTCCACTCCATCTGGTCTATGGTCAGAGTACTGACCCTGCTGTTCAGGTTGCCCTTTGATTCAATATCTTTCAGATTGATGCCACTCGTCTTGGCCTGTCCGTTGACCTGCCAGGTGAAGGTGGTACCAGACACTGTGTCTAGGTCTGTACCACTGATGACACAGTCCAGCACTGCTTGGTTGCCCATGAACACCTCTCTCACATGCGGTGGGTTCAGAGTCACCGTCAGTGGTTCTGAAAAGGGAGAGAAGCAGTGGGAAAGCATGACATGTTAATGTTGCTGATGAGGAACTACACTAAATAATAGAGATCCTGTATGTGAGCATGGCATCAATTGTTGTACAATCTACTCCTATGTACAGACCTGTTTTGGAGATTGTCTTGATTTTGGGTTTTCCCTGGTGGGTCACCACACAGCTGTACTTGACCTTGTTGTTCCAGTCAGTGTTGATGACCTTCAGCAGACTGCTGGCTGAGAAGAGGCCTGACGGCTGTTTGCCTACAGTAGGGGTCGGGCCCTCCACCTCCTTTTCATTCTTCTTCCAGGTGACAGTAATTTCTTTGGGGGCGAAATCTTCAATCATACACATCAGGTACTGGGTTGTGCCAATGGGCGCCGACAGCAAAGACACTGTTGGAGGCTTTGAGACTGAGTAGGGGGAGGAAAATGTCTGCATGTTAGTTTAATCGCTTATTGAAATAACTCTGATATTTTCAAAGACGTCCAGGGTAAACACCAAGTATCATTTTATAACCAGGTTTTCTAAACAGAAATAGTTTACATCACAAACATTAAAATGCAATCTTTAGAAAAATAGAACCAACTTCATAGAAAAATACAATATAATGACCACATCATACCTGGTTTATTGATGACTGCTGTCTTTCCACCTCCAGGATGTTCCACAGAACAATGGAAAGACTTTACGTTTTCCCAGACATTCTTAGCCACACGGAGCTGACTGACTCCTGTGTAGGTTCCCCCGTTCTCGCTCTGGACTGCCGGGTATTGGACGAAGTCCGTCAGCGCTTTCCCGCTGGCGTCTGTCCATTTGAAGGTGAGTGAGGAAGGCGAAAAGCCGGCAGCGAGACAACCAATGCTGTAGACATTGTTAGAAGGGGTTCCACAGTTCATAAGAGGGAATAGGGAAGGTGGGGCTGTGGTTGCTGCAAGAAGGAAAGAAAGAAAGGTAACACTTTATTTGAATGTACAGAAATGACCAGGTAACTACTAGTAATTACCATGGTAAATGGTCATTACACAGTTATAACCTGAGAACTACTATTTAATATAATCTGTCACTATAAGGCACCATTTAATTCCATGTAGTTGGTTGTCTTGTTTTCTTTGATGTGTAACTACCACTACATTTCTAGTTCTATTAGTTGTATGTACAGGATAGGATACAAATACACTGTCTAAAAAAACTTACTTTCAGGTTCCTTCTCAACAATGCAACAACAATAAGAAATAATAAAATATAAGAATATAAACATAAAGTAACTGGCAAAGTAGAATAGAATAAACATTTTAGAAAAGGTATAATACAGGAAGGCACAATTAAATACACATAAACACATTCAATTGCAGACACATTAACCAGTGAAAACAGAACTGTAAAATAAAATATCATGTTCCTCCATTAAAACATTTTAATGTAATTATTTTTATGAATTAAGGTGTTGCCAATTAACACTCAATTCAATATAGGCTAAGATAGAGTCTTATTCTTCTACCCTATAATCGGTTTATGTGTTAGACTCTCAAATGAATAGCCCGCATTTTCGTTTTTACATGGTAATTGTTGACCTAAAGCAAAGCCAACATAATCAACTAATTAAACATCAATCGCAAAAAGTGAAAGACGTATGTGGACAGATGAACAAACAATATACTGCCTTACCTAGGTGTGCTACACAAACAACGTTATCCAAGTAGAAATGTCTACTTTTCCCCATAAAACAAGGATTTATCTACAAACTACAACAATTCGATTGCATGAAAAAAAACATATATGCAAAGGCTTACCTGATGATACTGTGATCATTGTCCCTTTCCCCCAATAGTCAAAGTATCCATACACAGTGTGACAAGGGCGTATGCCAAGCAATACAAAAACCACCCTCTTTACAACAATCTGTTTCAACTAATCATGATAACTTCATCACTTAACCGAATGGTTTTCCATTTATAACACTTTAGGAAACAAACTTTTACATTATTCTACAACAGCAGAACCTAGAAAATGAGGAACTATTTGACTTTCCAGGGAATAAGCAAAGCATTGAGCATTGAGGTAAACCATTTCTTTAGTGGAATATGAACAGGTCTATTCAAGGACATTTTGCATCTGAAAAATGCAAAAGACATATGTTCTTTCAACACACAAAATAGAATGGGAAAATTAAACATTTGATGGATATAATACATTTAAGTTTGCTTACCTGTTGAGACGGTGACTTGTGTCCCTTTACCCCAGTAGTCAAAAGCATCACAGTGCTATGTCTCCATTCACTGCCTGTACAAAAACCCTGCACCTCAATAGGCAGCTTTAAAGTCATGATACTGAATCCAATAAAGATGAAAATATAATGCAATATCGTATTACTATCATACACAGTTGATTCCTTAAGGACAGATGTTTTGTATACCTTTTAAAAACTCATGCTTAGGTAAATGTCATGACATCACTATCAAAAAATACTTTTTGAAAATGTAAAATAATGTACAATGGGGTTATATCAATATCAGACGGTCATTTGAAGAATACTGTATGGTTTCTCCCCATTGTCCCAATCCTCATGCAGATATAATGCAGGTTTTGTCTCTGAGGTTTTTGTACAGCCTCATTTCACTGTGCCCCCCAGCCCACCCCATATCACAGTGATATACTCCAGCACAAAAACACCTCCTTCACATCTCCATAGGGATTCCATATGACTCTGCTCTCAGTGAGGAATAAGAAACTACAGATTCTTATAGAATTATATTCTCTATGAGTTGATGGATTCATCTTCAATGTTTGTGGTTATTGTTTCTGACTAAAGGTGAAACACCTTTAGTCAGAAACAATAACCACAAACATTGTCAGTTTGTGACAGTTGTTTGCAAATGTATGGATTTATGTTACAATATAAAACCAAATATCATGGCTATGGCCAAAATCATGTTTATGGTGTGGATTCATTAGGGTTATATTGGCACCATTGTCCTGGGAGGTGTTTATTTGACCTGTTCAGAGGTGATGTGTCCATACAGGAGCAAAGGGTTTTTGTACAGCGTAATATCACTGTGACCCCCATATAGTCACAGTGATAAACACCATAACAAAAACCTCCCACCAGTACCACACACCTTCTCTATGAGGATAGCAACACATTCAGATGGTTGTGGATAGGTAATAATACACACATCTATTATTTATTTTAATGTATTTTAATATTTTAATATTCAGTTAATTAGAACATTTTACCTAACTCCTGTAGGTACAATGCTTTATAACTGTAATAGACATGTATGAGCCTTCATTATAATAAGGTGTATAATATTTTCATTCAACTCATTCAAAGTCATTTAGTCAGCATTAGTATGAATAGTTTAACCTTTATTAATAGTTGGTATTTAGTCAGCATCATTATGAATGTTTTAACCTTTAATAGTTGTTATTTAGTCAGCATCATTATGAATGGTTTATCCTAGTTGTTATTTAGTCAGCATCATTATGAATGGTTTAACCTTTAATAGTTGTTATTTAGTCAGCATCATTATGAATGGTTTAAACTTTAATAGATGTTATTTAGTCAGCATCATTATGAATGGTTTAACCTTTAATAGTTGTTATTTAGTCAGCATCATTATGAATGGTTTAAACTTTAATAGTTGTTATTTAGTCAGCATCATTATGAATGGTTTAACATTTAATAGTTGTTATTTAGTCAGCATCATTATGAATGGTTTAACCTTTAATAGTTGTTATTTAGTCAGCATCATTATGAACAGTTTAACCTTTAATAGTTGTTATTTAGTCAGCATCATTATGAATGGTTTAACCTTTAATAGTTGTTATTTAGTCAGCATCATTATGAATGGTTTAACCTTTAATAGTTGTTATTTAGTCAGCATCATTATGAATGGTTTAACCTCTACGGGCCACGGGGGCAGTATTGAGAATTTTGAAAAAAATATGTGGCAATTTTTAACTGCCTCCTACACCAACTCAGAAGCTAGGATATGCATATTATTAACACATTCGGATAGAAAACACTCTGAATTTTCTAAAACAGTTTGAATGGTGTCTGTAAGTATAACAAAACTCATATTGCAGGCAAAAACCTGTGAAAAATAGATTTAAAAAAATGAGAATTTTGTGACTGTACTATTTAGTGTCATTGTTTTAAAGATACCACAGTGAGAAAGGATTCAGTTCGCAACTCCTACTGCTTCCACTAGATGTCAACGATCTTTAGAAAGTTGTTGGAAGCATCTGTGATGAATACAGACCGAATAAGAAAGCTTACAAGTTGACACGTCATCACTTCATTTTTTGCGCCTGCGCATGAATCTGAGAAGAGTGCCTTTGTCATTATCGTTTATTCTAGACACTTGATAGGTTGTGTGAAAATATTACTGATGTTTACTGATGTTTCACGTTAAAAATGGACCAAAAGATTAATGATGAACAACGTTTGACATGTTTAAACAAACGTAAATAGATTATTTACTAGGTTTTCTTTAGCTTTTCGACGTGACTTTACACTGCCCACCTCATTTTGTGGGAGCCTACTGAACGCTAACTATTTGGACATAAATTATGAACTTTGTCAAAAGAAACCACATTTGTTCTGGACCTGGGATCTCTGGCAGCGCCTTCTGATGGAGATAATCAAAGGTAAGGGGATATTTAGAATGTTATTATCGATATTAGATGATGCTAATGCTAACGGTATAGCTTAGCTTAGCTTAGCATATAGCTTATTGTTGTTAGCATAGTACCCAGTTTATGCAAAATGTGATTTCCCAGTAAAGTTATTTTGAGATCTGGCCATTCGGTAGCAATTACGAGATGATAATATATTATTCTTTGAATGACAATATTATAATTTACCAATGTTTTCGAATAGTAATTCCGTGATTTGTAATGCTGGATTCACTGGGTGCATTCGAGCCGAAAAAAATTCTGAATTTCACCGCGACTGTAAATGCTGTTTTTGGATATAAATATGAACTTGATGGAACTAAAAATGCATGTATTGTATAACATAATGTCCTATGAGTGTCATCTGATGCAGATTGTCAAAGGTAAGTGCATAATTCTAGCTAGTTTTCTGTCTGTTGATGCCCTTCTTTGAATTGGCTAAACATTACACGCAGCTATTGTCAATGTACTCTCCTCTCATATAACCTAACTTTAAGCATTCTCCGTAATGCCTCTGAAAATGATGATTACTCTTGCAGTTTTGAATTCCCCGCCATGGTCACATGACAATGAATCCCAATACCGGGATAAGATCGGGATAAGATCCTCAACAGGTTTTTAAACTTTAATAGTTGTTATTTAGTCAGCATCATTATGAATGGTTTAAACTTTAATAGATGTTATTTAGTCAGCGTCATTATGAATGGTTTAACCTTTCTGTTTAATAATAGGTGTTCAAACACGTTGTGCATTTGGATGTTCAGAATTTCTATCACTAAAATTACACCTATAAAATAAAAACATAGTTTTACTTCATTTAAAAATCTTCTCATAACCTGCTTATAAACATTTAATAGTTTTGAACTTACATGTACATGTATGTTATTCACGGTTTAAATATGACTGCAAATGCATGTATTTATTCATTATTCTAATTATATGTAAATATTTTCAGACAGTTTATCTCATTCCCAGGATGTGTCCATCTTGACTGTGACAATATGAACTGGGTAATCCTTAGGGAATGATGGTTTCATGCGTCAGACATCTTTGTTGTTTTTGTACAGGTCATGCTTTGCTTCACACAACTGTGTGTCATAATATCTGAAAACTATCAAAAACATTTTTTTGGTGCTATTACACTGTGCGCATGAGCCACATTTGTAGTTCCCATTTGGGATAGGTGTCAAGAGTGTGGAGTATAAGAGAGTATAAGAGTATAAGCGTGGTCGCAAAATTGGTGATAGTTTGGTGAGATCTGACATGCCCCCTGAGCCCACTCAGACCTCTTGACACCTATCCCAAATGGCAACTACAAATGTGACTCATTCGCACAGTGTAATAAACGAAAAAAACGTCTTTCTTCAGACACCCACATACAGGTCGAAAGATCCCTGTGAGAGGTATCATCTCATACAAGACCAAGGGAGTAATCTATCTCATCACCTGTTCATGTAGAAAAGCCTATGTAGGACAAACGAAAAGACAATTAAAACAACGCATAGCTGAACACCGCAGCTCAATCAGGTGTAAGAACATTGACTATCCAGTAGCAGCTCACTTTGTTGAAGCTAACCATCCCATCTCCTCCCTCAAATACACAGGCTTTGAGCATGTTGCTCTACCAAGGAGAGGAGGTAACATTGAGATCCTACTACTACAAAGGGAGGCTTACTGGATATCCTATCTAAAAACATTGACCCCTAGTGGTCTGAATATTGACTTTGATCTCAGGCCCTTCTTTTGAACACTCTTTCCTTTATGAACAAGTCTTATAAATTGAAAAAATATTTTTTACAGCTTATTAAGCGTATACCCAATATGTTCCCCTGGTTGAACCAATATTACATTTAACAAAAATGAAATACGAAATTATGTGAAATTAAATGAAACAATGTATGTTGATGCTAATATGATGTACAATATTCCATTATGTTTCTATATGATAATAATATATTTAATATCCCATATACAATTTTTTTTGAGCAGTGTCTCTAATTAATTGTAATTATCTTAATCCTTACGACACACCCCTCACCACTGTCATTGATTACACTAATTGCACTGTGTAACGCCCTGGCCATAGAGAGAGGTTTTTAATTCTCTATTTTGGTTAGGCCAGGGTGTTACATGGGTGGGCGTTCTATGTTTATTTTTCTATGTTGGTTTGTTTCTTTGGTTTGGCCGTGTGTGGCTCTCAATCAGGAACAGCTGTAGTTCGTTGTTGCTGATTGGGAGTCATACATAGGCAGCCTGTTTTTCCTTTGGGGTTTGTGGGTGATTGCTTTCTGTTTCGTTGTGAGTACCTGACAGAACTGTCGGCTGTCATTTTTTTGTTTATTTGTATAGTGTTCTATTTTCGGTTTATTAAAATCTTGAATATGAATACACATCCTCCGCTGCACCTTGGTCTCTTTCTGACGACGGCCGTTACACACTGTGTGTCTACATAACCTGGTTCAAGTATTTATGACATTATCCTGAGGAAGGCACAGTGATGCCACAGTGTGCGACTTTCTTTATTTTGATAGTTTATAGTTTATTCGCCGTTAGTCAGCACCTCCACACAAACTATTTTCTGGGTGTGCGCCAGCTCCTGTTTTTTGTCATTATATCTGACACAGTAATACACAGCTGTGTCTTCAGTTTGACTTCTCTGCCCTTCTACAATGACTCTTTGGAGATGATGAACCTGCTTTTCAAAGAATCCTTGCAGTTTCCATCTGAGTCACCGATCCATTCCATAGCTTTATCTACAGGATGTCCAATCCAGTCTGTGGTATAGCTATCATCACTGATAGAGTACCCAGAGACCTTAAAGGTGATGCTCAAAGACTCTCTGGGCTTTACAACCATTGAGTTTGGCTGGTTGAGTACTGGGTCAACAATACCATGCACATAATAAACAATAGGCAGCTGGCAGCAGCAGCAGCAGAGATGCAGGGAACATGGGTTGTAAGGAAGCTGAACTGATGGGAACAATACTTATTTACTCCAACTGAGTGAAAGAGAGAGACATTCATATACAAAGAGGGGAGTTGATTTGAATAAAAGTCTGAGATTTAGGATTCATGGAGAAGTACGGTATAAATAATTAGTAACACAATGACGTGTTGAGTACAACATTTATTTATCATAATAATACAATTATCTGTTTATGGGATGTATTGTGCAGCATTATGAATGGTTGTGTTCTGCTCAATAATAAAATACTTCAATTAACATAATTGATGCTTTGTGGAACTGTACAAAAGCCACATATGGTGATAATCTAACTATTGGTGTCCCAAAAGATACAGTATATACTTGGCACATTACTCATTTTAGTTAAAAGTAAAAGTCTGCTATCAAAATTCAGCTTTTGTATTTTAATATGCTCAATGAGGACATTAATTAATACCTACCAGTAATTCACACTCTGAATTTGATTAGGCTAATATACAGGTGAATGTAAATAAGCTGTCATCAAGATTATATATATTTACTGACTAAAATGGTCAGAGGAGTGGTTTAAGCTGCATTGAGCTTGATGAGGAATGGTATGCTGTGAATACACTTGGAATTTATGCTGGATCATCAGTTTCTTGTCTGTCGCACAAAAGTGCTTGATCAGTTTATGCACAGCGCTGCAGCCTCATGTGTCACTGTGGTTGTCGGGCACAATAATAAACTGCAGAGTCTTCAGTCTTCAGGCTGTTCATCTGGAGATACACCTGCCTCTTGTTGTTGTCTCTGGAGATGGTGAACCGATTCTTCACAGACTGGGAGTAGGAGATAATACTACCACTTGGAGCAGAAATATAAGCTATCCATTCCAACCCTTTCCCAAGAGCCTGTCTGATCCAGCCAATGGCAGCATTATCGTTTGAGATTCCATCATATGTACAGGTCAGTTGGTGGGATTCTCCAGGCTTTTTAACCACTGGTCCAGACTCAGTCAGTGTCTGACCCTGAACACCTATTCATAGGAAGAGAACATTTCAAGCATTAAGAAGAGCTTTTAAGGACACACAACCATCTGTTGAAAGTAAAAACAAAGTGTTTACCTGACAGTCCTATAACCATTAGCAGTAGCCCTAATATGTAATCTTTGTTAAACATGTTAGATGATTGTCAGTGTTTATCATTCAGTCTAGCAGTCAGTTCTTCAGCCCCTCTCCTCCACTCAGCAGTGAGATAAGTAGTGATGGAAGAGGTCAGAGTTTTGCATTGACTCCTCCTCACAGGAAGGGAAGATCACACAGAGATTAAATAGAGAACTCAGAGATGGGAAACAGGTTCATATGTTCTGAATACTTTGTTTATGACTTGTTCATGGGACAACAAGAAAGACTGACCAGACTGGACAAGAGATTGATTGTGTAATTTGATTGTGTAATTTGATTGTGTAGTTTGAATGTTAGATGCTGGGTAGTGCTTTGTGATATTTTTGTTGTATTCTTTACAGTAATGATATTAAGTATTATTAATACCCTGTATAATCCTGTAGAGAAAGTAGTACAAAAGTGTTATTTTTTATATATACAGCTCCTTCACCAGCTTCAGTCACTGTCTCTGTCCAGCACAATAATAAACAACAGAGTCATCTGCTGACAGACTCTTGTAATTTAAGAACAGTGTGCTCATGGAGACGTCCACAGTCAGAGTGAACTGGCCTTTCAGGGAGTCTGCGTATCAAAACAACAGTCTGCGTATCAAAACAACATTTCACCTTTACAGTGAAATGCTTACTCACAAGCCCTTAACCAACAATGCAGTTTTAAGGAAATACCTAAACAAAGTAGGTAGCAGAGTTAGTTTTCCCAGTCCACTCCAGTCTTTTTCCTGGTTTCTGTCTTATCCAGTGCATACAATTGTCTGTAATTTTAAACGCAGAGATTTTACATGACAATTCAACTTTGTCTCAAGGTTTTATCACCTGAGAAGGTGACTGATCCGTCTGATATCACAACAAACACCTGCAAAACAAAATGTCTCAACATTCAGTTGAAGATATGATATTTACACTAATTTAGAGTTTAACCATGATACTCAGACATTCTTCAGTCACCATGTAATGCTTTACTTACTGTCTATGGACATCACCATAACAACTACACTTCAGTCAGTCATAAGCTCCATTCAGTATTAGTTAGTACAGGACTTGTAATGTTGTAATGTCAGTCCAAGCTCTCTATAATGAGAAGGCCAGAGCTGTGTCTGATTATAAAGGGATGAAGGGGAAGATGATTTTGCATAGACCGCCCTCTAGAGGCTGATCGAGAGACTGAGAGGGAGAGATGTTCTTTAAGAGTTGATATTGGCAGCATTGTTTCTCAGAATAGCACAGGATGACGTAATCTATAGGGATTAGTACAGTAAACTTGTCCTATCTAAACTTGTTCCATCTATACTTGTTCCATTACTCGTTAACATTAATTACCGTCATGGTTCCATATTCAATATTATAATTATTCAAGTCCAAATCATTAAGGACTTAAAATAGTCCTCTCCCACACGTAGTCGTGTAGAAGGCACAAAAGCGCCTCTTTCCCCTCAGGAAGTTGGAAAGGTTTGTCATGGGCCCTGAAATCCTCCAAAAGTTCTACAGCTTCACCATTGAGAGCATCTTGAGTGGTTGCATCACTGCTTGGTATGGCATCAGCACCGCCCTCGATCGCATGGCGCTACAGAGGGTGACAGCCCAGTACATCACTGGGGCCAAGCTCCCTGCCATCCAGGACCTCCATATCACGCAGTTTGTAAAGAACGTCCGGAAAATCGTTAAAGACTCCAACCAGCTAAGCCTCTGCTTCTGCACGACTAGTGGTACCGATGCATCAAGTCTGACACTAACAGGCTGGAACAGATTCTATCCCCAACCCATAAGACTGCTAAATAGTGAACAGAATGGCTGCACAGACTATCTGAGTTTACCCTTTCTATATGCACACATGATTCTACACACTCACACACACTGACACTCCAACACACACATAACATTCACACACATTTAAACTGACTCTATACACACACACACTCACATACAATCATCATCAGCGCTACTCTGTTTATCGTATATCATGATGCCTAGTTCCCTTACCTCTGTACATATCTACCTCTATCACTCCAGTATCCCTGCACATCATAAATATGGTCTTCGGACTGACTCTGTGTATACAGTAGCTTCTTACTTTGTCGTGTTCTTCATATTTCTTATTTTTATTTCTTGTCTGTTTTTGTTCTACCTTATGCTATTTTTAGTGCTACGTTGATATTGATTACTGCATTGTTGGGTTTGGAACTTGCACTGTACTTGTGCATGTGACATTAAAGCTTGAAACTTAATTCTGTTTGCTGAAAATGTACATTTGGTTTCATGCAAATACACCAAATAAATGGTTTTATCTGCTAGAGATTGATAGTTAATTTGATTGAATGACTGCATAAATTATTTAAACTGTTTGGGGTTGCCATTGTCAACTGACTTTGAAGGACAATAACATTTTCAGTTAAAGTTTCATAAGGATATTCATACAGTTATTTTGACAGGTTGTCAGGTATATTTTTGGCTTTTCAAATAGTTTTGTATATCTGGGTTATAATTTAGAGTATAATGTGTCTACTCTGTCCTAGTGTTGATGGGGCCATGGGATTGATGTTAACAGAGACTGGAGATCAGAATTGTCTCATTGACTCTCACAGTAAAATAAGTGCTTGATCAGTTTTTGAACGGTGCTGCAGCCTCATGTGTCACTGTGTCTCTGGCACAATAATAAACAGCAGAGTCTTCAGTCTTCAAGCTGTTCATCTGGAGATACACCTGCTGCTTGCTGTTGTCTCTGGAGATGGTGAACCGACCCTGAACTGACTGGGAGTAGTAGATGCTACTACCACTTGGACCATAAATGTAAGCTATCCATTCCAACCCTTTACCAGAAGTGTGTCTGATCCAGTTAAAGTTAAAGCTAGTTGAGATACCAGAATATGTACAGGTCAGTTTGTGAGATTCTCCAGGCTTTTTAGCCACTGGTTCAGACTCTGAAAACATGTGAAAATTCAAAATGACAAACAACATTTGACAAACTATCAAAGAAAAAAATTACTTTGCAGTTCGAACACATCCACCTGTATTATTCTGTAGGGCATAATTCTGTAGTTATTGAGTGTTAACTGTCACAATGAAAACTATTTTAAAAAGCCTATTGTCAAAGAGTGATTCACATATGCACTTTGTATGAACACCACCATAAGTATTAAACTACAGACAGTCCTCATCGTTCAGTATATTTAGTGTAGGTCTTGTTGTAATGTCAGTCCAAGCTGCCTATAATGAGAAGGCCAGAGCTGACTGTCTGATTATAAAGGGATGAAGGGGAGGAAGACATTGCATAGACTGTCCTCTAGAGGTTTAAATACAGACTGAGAGGGAGATATATTCTGCTCTATACCTTAGTACTTATTCTCGCCTCATTGTCCTTCAATCTTCTCTCTATTATTTTCAGATTTTTTATATGGGATGTTCAGACTAGATATGTTTTGTCTTTTATACAATGTTGAACTGCACAGAAACAAGAATATGTCCCTATGTGGGGCAATACAATTAGTATTGAATTGGACATCTTTATCTGCTTAATTCCTTTTGGGAATCTATTGTGGACTTCCCCAAGGATAGTGGTCCGTTACTATATTTAGTTTGAGTGTACACTGTATCTGTTGCTGAAACATTAATATAATTATGTCTGAAATAGATGCTCAAAATGTAATAGCTAATATGAACTCTGATTTGCAAACAGTTGACTTTGGGTTCATGTAAACAATGTGTTTTTCACTGTTATAATGTGAGTGGATTATTTTATCAGGATAATACTGATATCAGTGTTTTTTTCCCACTACTGTTGAGGAGTTCTGCTCTCTCATAGAGTGTTTGTGTGTTTAACCTCTCTTGGGTAGGGGGCAGTATTTTCACAGCCGGATGAAAAAAGTACTCAATATCCAATGGTAGCGCCTGGTGCTAAATACCAAAAAACTTAAAAATGCTATAATTTCAATTTCTCAAACATATGACTATTTTACACCATTTGAAAGATAAGACTCTCCTTTATCTAACCACATTGTCTGATTTCAAAAAGGCTTTACAGCGAAAGCAAAACATTAGATTATGTCAGGAGAGTACCCAGCCAGAAATAATCACACACCCATTTTTCAAGCTAGCATATATGTCACAAAAACCAAAACCACAGCTAAATGCAGCACTAACCTTTGATGATCTTCATCAAATGACACTCCTAGGACATTATGTTATACAATACATGCATGTTTTGTTCAATCAAGTTCATATTAATATGAAAGTCTCTAGGGGGACACAGATTATTAAACCTAGTCCTGGACTAAAAAGCATGCTCAATGGAGAATAAAAAAAGAGACGTGATCGGGTCTCAACGTAGTCAAGGTATGAAATACACGCCTCTTTGCCTCTCACACTGAGATCACTGTTAAAACCTGTTAAGGATAGGGGGCAGTATTTTCACGTTTGGATGAAAAAGGTGTCCAAATTAAACTGCCTGCTTCTCATACTCAGAAGGTAGGATATGCATAGTATTAGTGGATTTGGATAGAAAACACTCTGAAGTTTCTAAAACTGTTTGAATGATGTCTGTGAGTATAACAGAACTCATATGGCAGGCAAAAACCTGAGAAAAATCCAACCAGGAAGTGGGAAATCTGAGAATTGTAGTTTTTCTTTTGAATCCTTTTCGAAACTACAGTGTCTGTGGGGTCACGTTGCACTTCCTAAGGCTTCCATTGGCTGTCAACAGCCTTTAGAAACTTGTTTCATCCGTCTCCTGTTACTGGGCAGAGAATAGGAGCTCAGTCAATCAGTGGACTGCCTGAGGACAAAGGACTTGGTTATGCGCATACACGTGAGTGCGCCGTTCCTTCTTTGTCCTCTGGAATGAATACACTATTGTCCGGTTGGAATATTATCGAAGATTTATGATAAAAAGACCCTAAGGATTTATTTTATACATCGTTTGACATGTTTCTACGAACGGTTATGGAACATTTTGACTTTTCGTGTCTGGATTTACGCTCGCGCATTATGCCTTTGGATAGTGATCTGAACGCGTGAACAAAAGGAGGTATTTGGACATAAATATGGAGTATTTCTAACAAAACATTTATTGTGGAAGTGGGAGTCCTGGGAGTGCATTCTGACGAAGATCATCAAAGGTAAGTGAAGATTTATAATACTATTTCTGAGTTTTGTTGACGCGATTTTAAAATAGCTTTACGGAGAAAGCACATTTTTCAATATTCTGAGTACATAGCTCAGCCATCACGGTGAGCTATTCAGACACCCGCCAAGTTCGGGGCAACCTAAACTCAGAATTAGTATTAGAAATATTGTAATGCACTCCCAGGACTGCTACTTCCACAAGAAATGTTGTTTTTGTTCGAAATAATCCATATTTATGTACAAATACCTCAATTTTGTTCGTGCGTTCAGGTCACTGTCCAAAGGGTAACGCGCGAGTGCGGAACGAGAGACGAAAAGTCAAAATGTTCCATTACTGTACTTAGAAGCATGTCAAACGCTATTTAAAATCAATCTTTATGGTATTTTTAATGTAAAATTGCGATAATATTCCAACCGGACAATAGCATATTCATTCAAAAAGAAAAAGAAGGATGGGTGCCCTCGCGGGACCGAGCATATCCAATCCCTTTGTTGCCAGGCAGACCACTCAGAAACTGAGCTCCTATACTCTGCCCAGAGACAGGAGAAGGCTCAATCCACTTTCTGAAGGCTTTAGACAGCCAATGGAAGCCTTAGGAAGTGCAACGTCAACCCTGCTATATGAGTGGAAAGTGGAAAGTGGAAAGTCTGATGCTTGTAGTTCTTCTTTTGATTCTCTATCGAAGCTACAGTGTCGTAGCTTCGATAGAGAATCAAAAGAAGAACTACAAGCATCAGACTTTCCACTTTCCACTTTCCACTCATATAGCAGGTTTTGTCCTGCCATATGAGTTCTGTTATACTCACAGACACCATTCAAACAGTTTTAGAAACTTCAGAATGTTTTCTATCCAAATCAACTAATAATATGCATATTCTAATTTCTGGGCCAGAGTAGTAACCTATTTAAATTGGGTATGTTTTTCATCCGGCCGTGAAAATACTGCCCCCTAGCCCAGACAGGTTAACCTTTAATAGTTGTTATTTATTCAGCATCATCAGGAATGGTTGAACTTTTCTGTTTAATACTAGGTGCTCCAGCCCCTTTGGTGCATTTGGATGTTCATAATTTCTATCACTAAAATAACAAAGAAAAATTGTATCACTTATTTAAAAAATCAGCTTTTAAACTTATTATGAACATTAAACAACTGTGAATTTACATGTACAGTCCATGTCTGATATTCATGCTTAAAATATGATTGCAGAAACATTTATTAATTATATTAATTATGTATAAAGCTTTTCAGACAGTATCTCAAATTCCCAGGATGTGTCCATTTTGACTGTGACAATATGACCTGGGTCATCCTTAGGGAATGATGGTTTCATGAGACAGACATCTTTGTTGTTTTTGTACAGGTCATGCTTTGCGTCACACCACTGTGTGTCATTATATCTGACACAGTAATACACTGCTGTGTCTTCAGTTTGAATTCTCTGCCCTTCTACAATGACTATGTTGTTGGAATCATCTTTGGAGATGCTGAACCTGCTTTTCAAGGAATCCTTGCAGTTTCCATCTGAGTCACCGATCCATTCCATAGCTTTATTTACAGGATGTCTAATCCAGTCTGTGGTATAGCTACCATCACTGATAGAATACCCAGAGATCTTACAAGTGATGCTCAAAGACTCTCCAGGTTTTACGACCATTGAGCTTGGCTGAGTGAGTTCCGGGTCAACAATGCCACACACACCTGGGGAGGCAAATCAAAATATACAGTTTGATTATGTTATTGTAAAATGTATTCAAAACATAGAAAATTATGTTTTGTTTTCAAACTCCTAATCCCTTGAAGGAACTCACAGGAGGCAGCTGCCAGCAGCAGCAGCAGAGATGCAGGGAACATAGTTTGTGAGAAAGCTTAACTGATGGGAACAATACTTATTTCCTCCAACTGAGTGAAAGAGAGACAGACTCCTCTTTAAATACAGAGAGGGAAAATTATTTGCATAGAAGTCAAAGATTTAGGATTAAAGGGGAAGTACAGTGAATAAATCACTAGTTTCACAGTGACATGTTGAGTAGAACGATAATCTATCATAATAATACAATTATCTGTTATGGGATGCAATGACCTGCATTATGAATGGTTCTGTTAGAGAGAATACAGTAGACGGCACACGTCAAACGAGTGATTTATGACCCTATGTCATGAGTCACGTGTATGCCTGTCAAGTTATCACGTGCTCTAGGGAGTGCCCATATATGGGCATCCTGTCAGGACATCCTGTCGTCCGTTCTCACGCCTTAGAGTGAGTGTTAATTTATGCATATAGTGCATCTATTCCTTTGAAGTTGTCACGCTTTAGAGTTAGTGTTTATTTAACAAGATTGTGCATCTGTATTTGTTAAAGCATGTGTTCGCAGTTGATCTATCCTGAGGTGTGTATGCGTGTGTGTGTGTGCGTGTGTGTGTGTGTGTGTGTGTGAAATTGTGTTTCAAAAAAAAAAACAATTTCCGGGGGTGTGTGTGTGTGTGGGGGGGGGTGTATGTCTCTGCAGGGGTGTATGAAACAATGTTTTTTTCTCGAAACAATTTATCAATAGGAGGGCATATATACATAAAGATATCCAAACAACAGGTGATTTTTCCTAGGTTGGGGATCAAAAAAAAATAAAGAAAAGATTTATACTCCTTACAACCAAATGGAGAGCTGCTCTCCAGGGGGTGGCTGTCTCAGTCAATCAAGCCATCCTCTTTTTGAAAGGGTAATTGTACTCTTTAAGTTGGGCCCTTTACTTATGACTTAAACAGATCCATTTTCTACCCCCTTAATAATTAATGCAGTGGGCTAAATCAGGCGTTTCTTGGTGGTCTTAAACAAATCTATTGAAACAAAAGTGTACACTTTACACACGTTTATTGACTTAAAAAAAGACCACAGTAACATGTCAGATATAGTTCAAATGCTACAAAATCAGTTAGTTCATATGTATTTTCCCAAGCCTGCAAGGATGTTAACTATTTTATGACTTTAGCTTTAAGTGGGGTGATTATCATATATTCCAAACCATGATGAAAAAGCTGGACAATCTTTTCCAAAATCGTGAACAATTACGCCGCTGGGCGCTTCTATCCTTAAGACACAACCGGGGCCTAAGTACAAGACGTTTGAACAAGCCATGGAATGAAAACTTATGGAACGTGGAATGTGCAGGATATCTAGCGAGCAAGAGAGCCTGGTGAATTGGGAACGGATGGATGTCAGGGCTAACCCTATAGCCGGCCCCTTTATCTGTAAGAAAGGATTAGTAAAATTGTTTGTACTAATTATAGCATGTTGTAAAAGGTCTGTACTAAATATTTTGAATTAAATAAAAGTTTTTTAAAAATTGTATCTCACCTTTAACGCCTGGAATATCACGCTCCCTCTCTCCCTGGGTGTCTGAGCAAAAAATGCTTTCAGGAAAGACAGGTGTGTGTGCGTGTGTGTGTTCATGCGTGTGCGGGCGTGTATGTGTGTGTGTTTCAAAAACAATGGGTTTTTCGAGGGTGTGTGTCTGCATGGGGTGTTTGAAACCAGGTAGGCACTTTCGTGTCATTAGCACACAAGCCTCTCAAATCCGAATTTATTTCCCCCCCAGAGGATGTGGGGGGCTCAAAAGTCAAACCCCACAGCCACAATATAAATGGTCTAGACACCTCCTAAGGTTTAAAAACAATGTTATTTCTAATCAACACCGGTACTAACGGTTCATTATGCATACTGGGTGTCACCAAGAACAGCAGGTGTTATATCACCCCGAGGATGTAGGAAGCAAAAGGCAATCACACCATTCCTGCATATAACAGGTCTAGACAGCCCCCCCCCAGAAGGTTGAAAAACAATGTTTATTTCTAAACAACCCCGTTACTATCGGTTCATTTTTGCATAGAGGATGTCGCCCGAAAAACACTAAACTTTCCCCCACGCTCTGTAAATTCATTCCATACTTTGTCTCAGTCAGGACAGAGGTCCTGAACCGATAGTAACGGGGTTGTTTAGAAATAAACGTTGTTTTTCAACCTTGGGAAAGGGGAGGGGGGGGGGGGTCTCGCTGCTTTCTCTTCCGTGCCTCTGTCTAATCCAGAAGTTCTGTGCGTCCATGAATCTACGTAAGTCACCGAATCTGTTACATTTCAGTGGAACTATCTGTTGGCGATTGGGAGAGTGGGCCATCAGTTATTGTTTATAGTTATTACCACGGAGCGCGGCTTGGAGCGCACGCTTCAAATCTATTGTGTAATGTGAATGGTCAATAATCACGGCCCTATGGATCATCACAGGCCAATTATGCCAACGATATATGGTTAATATGTCATGATTGCAATTAAGTACAAGTATTCAATAATAATTTAAGGTCCATAAAGATTTTATGCAAAATAATGAAAAATAATCGAATTCACAATTATGTAATGAACTACTGACTTTTTCATTATTTTGCATAAAATCTTTATTGACCTTAAATTATTATTGAATACGTGTAAAACTAAGTATATGTTCTTTTCTAGAGTGTACAAAAATTATTATATTATTCTACACAATGAGACGTGATATTGTAACAACAGTTTTTTAACGGGGTAATTGTATCAAATATATATATTTGCATGTTTGAATTAAAGCGCCTTTAAAATGTTTTCATCACTGCCTGGTTCTGGGTATGTCTTGTATGTAACATAATAATAATAAAGATTATGATAATAATACTGTTATATTATTTTTTATTTTGTATATAATAATACATATCTGTCAATCAAACAAATGTATTTCTTAAAACCCCTTTTTGCATATTCAATAGTTACAACCTTTAGTGTTGGATGACCCATATCAATTATTCCCTGTCTCAGCTGGATATCCTATAGACGTTTTAAATAATTGAAAGATTAGTGGAATCTGTGTTGGTAGCTGGACAGGTAGTATGACTGACAGTGAAGGTGAACAGGTGACAGAGGAATGGATGAGACTGAGGCAGGAATTCCTTTAACCATAAAATGGTATATTTACTGAGTAGTCTGTGCTGCATAACACAGGAAGCCGAATAACAGGTATCCCTTTAAATTCATAACATGTAGCCAATCAAATCAAATACAATTTATTTATATAGCCCTTCTTACATCAGCTGATATCTCAAAGTGCTGTACAGAAACCCAGCCTAAAACCCCAAACAGCAAGCAATGCAGGTGTAGAAGCACGGTGGCTAGGAAAAACTCCCTAGAAAGGCCAAAACCTAAGAAGAAACCTAGAGAGGAACCAGGCTATGAGGCGTGGCCAGTCCTCTTCTGGCTGTGCCGGGTGGAGATTATAACAGAACAGGGCCAAGATGTTCAAATGTTCATAAATGACCAGCATGGTCAAATAATAATAATAATCACAGTAGTTGTCGAGTGTGCAACAAGTTAGCACCTCAAGAGTAAATGTCAGTTGGCTTTTCATAGCCGATCATTGAGAGTATCTCTACCGCTCCTGCTGTCTCTAGAGAGTTGAAAACAGCAGGTCTGGGACAGGTAGCACGTCCGGTGAACAGGTCAGGGTTCCATAGCCGCAGGCAGAACAGTTGAAACTGGAGCAGCAGCACGGCCAGGTGGACTGGGGACAGCAAGGAGTCATCATGCCAGGCAGTCCTGAGGCATGGTCCTAGGGCTAAGGTCCTCCAAGAGAGAGAAAGAAAGAAAGAGAGAAAAAGAGAATTAGAGAGAGCATACTTAAATTCACACAGGACACTGGATAAGACAGGAGAAATACTCCAGATATAACAGACTGGCCCTAGCCCCCCGACACATAAACTACTGCAGCATAAACACTGGAGGCTGAGACAGGAGGAGACAGGAGGGGTCAGGAGACACTGTGGCCCCATCCGATGATACCCCCGGACAGGGCCAAACAGGCAGGATATAACCCCACCCACTTTGCCAAAGCACAGCCCCCCCACCACTAGAGGGATACCTTCAACCGCCAACTTACCATCCTGAGACAAGGCCGAGTATAGCACACAAAGATCTCCACCACGGCACAACCCAAGGGGGGTGCCAACCCAGACAGGAAGACCACGTCAGTGACTCAACCCACTCAAGTGACGCACCCCTCCTAGGGATGGCATGGAAGAGCACCAGTAAGCCAGTGACTCAGCCCCTATAATAGGGTTAGAGGCAGAGAATCCCAGTGGAGATAGGGGAACCGGCCAGGCAGAGACAGCAATGGCGGTTCGTTGCTCCAGAGCCTTTTCATTCACCTTCACACTCCTGGGCCAGACTACACTCAATCATAGGACCTACTGAAGAGATGAGTCGTCAGTAAAGACTTAAAGGTTGAGACCGAGTCTGCTTCTCTCACATGGGTAGGCAGACCATTCCATAAAAATGGAGCTCTATAGGAAAAAGCCCTGCCTCCAGCTGTTTGCTTAGAAATTCTAGGAACAATTAGGAGGCCTGCGTCTTGTGACCGTAGCGTACGTGTAGGTATGTACGGCAGGACCAAATCGTAAAGATAGGTAGGAGCAAGCCCATGTAATGCTTTGTAGGTTAGCAGTAAAACCTTGAAATCAGCCCTTGCCTTAACAGGAAGCCAGTGTAGGGAGGCTAGCACTGGAGTAATATGATAACATTTTTTGGTTCTAGTCAGGATTCTAGCAGCCGTATTTAGCACTAACTGAAGTTTATTTAGTGCTTTATCCGGGTAGCCGGAAAGTAGAGCATGAATTTGATATCCAATCAAATTCATAATCACAAAGATCAAATCATAACAATCATTCATTATTAACATAATTAGGGAATTCAACAAGCCAGTTCATTAAGAAGTCAATAGGAATCATCCTTGAGTCATTTATGCTCTTAACTATTTATCATACTCATGAGAAGAATAATACATACAGTGATCGGTTATTCAATCTATAATCCCTATTAGTTTGATATCGGAATCGATCAGTTCAGCAAACAAGACGTTTCATATTTCACCCTTTCAAGAGTCTTCATGTGTACATGTAATTTCATATATCGTTGGCATAATTGGCCTGTGATGATCCATAGGGCCGTGATTATTGACCATTCACATTACACAATAGATTTGAAGCGTGCGCTCCAAGCCGCGCTCCGTGGTAATAACTATAAACAATAACTGATGGCCCACTCTCCCAATCGCCAACAGATAGTTCCACTGAAATGTAACAGATTCGGTGACTTACGTGGATTCATGGACGCACAGAACTTCTGGATTAGACGGAGGTATGGAAGAGAAAGCAGCGAGATCGGGCGATGGCGATTTCCTCCTTCTGTGGGGATGAGATCTTTCTGACATTTCCACATGACCTAATTAAAGCGCCCCTGGCACCGCTAAGTAAGTGGCCTCGAATTAAATAATTCTTCCACCAACTCCATGGGCCTTTTCTACAATAATATTACAATATATTTATACAAAATATATACAATTTATCATAAAAAATACATACAATTGACAAAGACATATCGGAAAAATCGTTGTCCTCCAGTTTTAGAGTATCTTGACGGAATATTGTTTCTATCTCAGAATTGGCTGTATCAAGCTGCTTGGCCGCTTCATACCACAGCAAATAGTCTAGCTCAGATTTGCCATTTAAAGAGTTGAAATTACAATATAGTTATATATATATAGTTATATTGGGGGGTGTAGCTGCCGGTTAAAGCCGCGGTTCTTGTGTTGTTTGGAGTTAGGGTAAAAACGTTCGTACAGAATAGTAGAATAGCATCTGTTTCATCTGCTCCTCCGAAGTCGTTCAGAGTCCATAATGCAGCACGTATTCTTGTTGTGGGGACTGTCCGCTGTAAACACAAGATCGGCTTTTAAAATAGGGTACACACTTTTTGTTTTTAATGTATAAATATTATTATGGATTTTATTTTTGGACTTATGTCAAAAATAGCGTGAAGGGGACAAGCTACGTAAAGGACCTGGCGCTGTTTGCTTCTGAGAACCCCCATCTAATGTTGGCTGATCCAAATCAATTATTCCCGGTAGCAACTGGGTAAATGACAGATAACCTATAGACGTTAGATAATATTAACATATTGTAGCGACCCGCACAGACAGTTGTGGGTTATGTGTTAGGCTATTAGTGGGTTGTGTCGTACATACCAGTGTTCGCGGGGTCATGCCAATCAACTTGCTATCTGCCAATCACGGGAATGCCTGGAATGTTCGGATACCGGGCAGCCTGGTGGTTGGCGGAGTGGCGTGAAGGGGGGTTGGGCAGGGGGATGGAGCATTGGAAGTTAAGACCGGGTTTAGCCATTGTTCCCTCTCTTACGTCTGGGCTTCACAAGAGAAGGTCACGGTTCGTTTGTAGGGTACATTTCATTTATTTGGCGTGGGCTACGGCCAAACAGTAGCCTGTGTTAAGTTGTGTTAATAAACCGTCCATTCGTTAACTCCATCCTCTGTCTGGACAATTGTTCCTTCATGATCTAGTCAGGTCATTACACTGGTGTCAGAAGTAAAAACGTGTATAGAAGTTAGCCAGCTGACTTCGGTGGCTAGCTAACGTGGGTGAAGAACGGGGTTGAAAATGCTTCAAGGGAATCCAAAAGTGACGGTGGAGGTAGGGGACGGTTATGGCCAAGGAGGTGCGTGTGCATGGACGTCGGAGGATCTGGCTGAGGAGATCGCCAGGGCGTCGGATCCCAGAGGCCGCTTGAGGGAGGACGTTAGAGTGATGGCGGCTGAAGCGGGCATGAGTGCTTCGTCTAACGTGTTTCGCGCGGATTCTGGTGGGCGGACCGAAGGGGTGACGTCGACGCGGCGGGACGAGGAATCTGGGGCTCGGAATGTAAACAAACATGGCGGCGCCCAGCCCCCGGCTGCGTCTGTGTCCGTTAAGACCCCAAAGTATTCCGGTAAGGCGGATTGGGAAGCTTTTCATGCTCAGTTTGAACTGTTAGCTCATTTTAGGGGGTGGTCGAATGAAGATAGGGCACTGCAGTTGCCTTTATGCCTGACGGATGATGCTCTTGCCTGTTTGTTATTGATTAGCCCCGAGGACAGACGCGATTATGGTGCCTTAGTGGGAGCACTGAGGAGGCGCTATGGACAGTGTGTACAGCCCGGGCTGCTGCGCTCCGAACTGAGTAATAGACGCAGGCAGCCTGGAGAGCCTCTACGGGTGCTAGCTAATGACATTGAGAGCCTCTCTCGGCGGGCATATGCTCACATGCCCCCCTACATGCAGAGCGAGCTAGCACGGGACCAGTTCATACAGGCGCTTTCTCCTACGGAGCTGCGCATACAGACCCAGCTGGCTCATCCTGAGTCATTGCAGATAGCCTTGGAGATGGCTTTGGAGAGGGAGCTGGTGTGGGCTGGGGCTTCAGCTGGGTCTTTGGTGGGGGCGCAGGGAGGCAGACCCTCTGGGAGAGCTGGGGGGCAGAGCCGCCCAGAGCCGGAAAAGCCTGCGTGCGTGGCTGATATGACAGAACTCATTCGGGCTGTGTCGCTACAGGTGGAACGAAACACACGCCGTGGTCCCCGGGTCTGCTGGGGTTGTGGC
The DNA here is from genome assembly GCF_901001165.1 of Salmo trutta. Classification (NCBI taxonomy): domain Eukaryota; kingdom Metazoa; phylum Chordata; class Actinopteri; order Salmoniformes; family Salmonidae; genus Salmo; species Salmo trutta. The sequence continues at coordinate 27,381,198 of NC_042988.1, read as the reverse complement.
CAGACAGGCCATCTGCGCCGAGATTGCCCCAAGTTCCCCGGAGCTCAGGGAAACGGCTCGGGGTCCGCATTGACCGGGTAGTGCGGACCCCTGGCTTTCTATCCCAACCACCACCATCTTCTTCAGGAGGAGCCCACCGGCCCAGACGGGGAAGCAAGGCTCCACTTCCCCCAGAAGCAGACGTGGGCAAGCGGACGAAGCCTGTTGTCGTGGTGGGCCGGACCTGTGTTGGGGACTTTTGTCATGTCCCTGTCACTGTGGAGGGGGTGCCCTGCTCTGCCCTGGTGGACACTGGGTCCAGAGTAACCCTGGTGAGGCCAGATATTGTACCAGGTTGGATTCAGTGTGAGCCCACAACTGTGCAGCTCCGCACAGTCACAGGTGAGCTGGCACCCATGAAAGGGAAGGGAATAATGACTCTGACAGTAGGGGGCAGGACTGTGCGTCATCCCGTGTGGGTGGCGGCTGTGCAGGACCCTTGTATCCTGGGGTTGGACTTTCTTAGGAGCACAGGCTGCCAGTTAGACCTAAATGGGGGCACACTGAGCTTCCAGGGAGGGCCTGCAGTCACCATGGCCCCCCCTAATATCACATACACTCAACCCAACAACGGGCAGACTTCATCGAGCCCTCAGACAGCCCCTGGGCGGCGCCGGTTGTCATGGTTCCTAAGAAGGGGGGCAAGCTGAGGTTCTGTGCGGACTACAGGCGCCTGAATGAGGTTTACCAGGAAGGACTCATACCCCATACCACGTATCGATGAGTCGCTGGACCTGGTTAGGGGGTCCTCCTGGTTCTCCTCACTAGACCTCCGCAGTGGCTACTGGCAGGTGCCCCTCTCCCCAGAGGCCAGAGCCAAAACTGCGTTCTCCACTAACAGAGGACACTGGCAGTTCAAGGTCCTGTGCTTCGGCCTGTGCAACGCTCCAGCTACTTTTGAGCGTTTGATGGACAGGGTGCTGGATGGCATCCCCCGACAGCAGTGTCTGGTATACCTCGATGACATCCTGGCCCATGGCAGCTCCTTCCAGTCAGCTCTGGTGGCGCTACGGAGTGTGCTGGAGCGGGTGGCTGCCGCAGGTCTGAAGCTCCACCCCGAGAAGTGCCACTTCATGAGGAGAGAGGTGTCCTTCCTGGGCCACCGAGTGGGGAAGGAGGGGATCAGCACCATGGAGGACAAGGTGGGGGCTGTCCGGGCCTGGCCCACCCCCACCGACCAGCGTCAGCTGAAGAGCTTCCTGGGCCTGGCCTCGTACTACAGGAGGTTTGTACGGGGCTTCTCAAGCGTCGCTGCTCCCCTGAACCGCCTGCTGCCGAAGGACAAGGCCTTCACTTGGACAGGGGAGTGTGAGGAGGCCTTCAACACCCTCAAATGTGCACTGATCGAGGCCCCTGTGCTCGCCCCCCCTGACCTCACCTTGCCCTTTATCCTGGACACAGACGCGAGCAATGTGGGCATGGGTGGGGTGCTGGCCCAGGTGGGGCCAGAGGGGGAGAGAGTGGTGGCGTACTTCAGCAGAACATTTAACAAACATGAGCGCCGCTACTGTGTCACCCGGCGGGAGCTCTTGGCTGTTGTGGCTTCCATCAAACACTTCAAGTACTACCTGGGTGGCCTGCCATTTACTGTGAGGACTGACCACTCTGCTCTCCAGTGGCTCATGTCGTTCAGAGAACCAGAGGGGCAGGTGGCACGCTGGTTGGAGGAGCTTCAGCCGTATGACTTCACAGTGGTGCACAGGGCAGGGGCACGCCACTCCAACGCCGACGCCATGTCCCGTCGGCCCTGTACTGCAGATGGCTGCCGCCACTGTGAACGGAGAGAGGGACGGGAGAGAGCGCTGAGTGCAGAGGAGGGGGTCTGTGCCACAGTGTGTCGGGTGAGCGGCCCTGTCTGCTGTGAGCTGCAGACTGTCGAAGTGGCTGAATGGGGGCAGCAGCAGGGACGGGACACAGACCTACAGCCAGTGCTACAGTGGGTAGAGGCACAGGTGAGGCCACCATGGGAAGAGGTGACAGCGCTCTCACTCGCGACCAAAGGGTTGTGGTCAAAGTTTGAGAGACTGCGGCTGGCTGATGGCGTGCTACAGCGGGCATGGAAGGAGTCAGCTACGGGAGAGGAGAGGTGGCAGGTGGTGGTCCCAAAAGCATTGCGGGAGGCTGTGCTCCAGAGTACTCATGGGGGGGTGGGGACTGGACACTTTGGGGTCACAAAAACACTCCGCCGCCTCCGTCAGGGCTTTTACTGGGGGCAGCACAAGAGGGATGTGGAGGACTTTTGCCGCCGCTGTGACAACTGCACAGCGAGAAAGGGCCCCCCAGGCCGCTCTCATGCTCAGCTCCAACAGTTCCCAGTGGGGGCTCCCATGGAGAGGGTGGGAGTGGATGTAGTTGGGCCGTTCCCCACCACAGACAGTGGAAACCGCTGGGTGCTCACGGCTATGGACTATTTCACAAAATGGCCTGAGGCCTATGCTCTGCCTGACCAGGAGGCAGAGACCATCGTCGACGCCCTGACAGCGGGGATGTTCAGCAGGTTTGGAGCTGCGGAGTCCATCCACAGCGACCAAGGCAGAAACTTTGAGTCCCGTGTGTTCGCCACCATGTGCGAGAGGCTGGGTATGCACAAGACCCGCACTACTCCTCTCCATCCTCAAAGTGATGGCCTTGTGGAGCGCTTCAACAAAACGCTTGGACAGCAGCTGGCCATCGTCTCTGCCAAACACCAGCGTGACTGGGACAAGCACCTGCCTATGGTCCTCATGGCATGCCGTTCCGCTGTCCAAGACTCCACCTCCTGCACGCCTGCCCTCCTCATGCTGGGGAGAGAGATCCGCACCCCTGCGGCGATGGCGTTTGGTCGGCCCCTGGATAGCCCTCATGTTCCCCCGGGGCCGGAGTATGCCCGGAGACTCCAGGACCGCCTGGAGACAGCCCACAACTTCGCCAGAGAGCAGCTGGTGAATGCAGGTGTGAGGCAGAAGAGGAACTATGACGTGCACACCCGAGGAAGGCACTTTGTGGCTGGGGAGCTGGTCTGGGTCTACAGCCCCCTAAGGAAAAAAGGCAGATGCCCCAAGTTGGACAGTCACTGGGTGGGGCCCTGCAGCGTCCTGGAGAGGGTAGGGGAGGTTGTGTACCGGGTGCAGCTTCCTTCCAGGGGGAGAAAGGTGGCACTGCACCGGGACAGGCTAGCCCCATACAGAGGGGCCGCTTCTCCCCAAACCCCAGGGACCCCCACAATTCCCCTCTCTGGCAAGGACATTCTCCAGGCATCCACCCCCAGGTGCCGTCGACAAGGCTCCAGACGGCCCACTCTCCCTGTCTCCCTCCCTGTGTCACCGCGTGGTTCCCCGGAGCCACGGACTGTATTCCCCGTTCCCGCTTTCTTGTCCCCCATATCCCTTCCTTCATCCCCTGGGTCCCAGAGGGGCAGCCCCCTGCCACGGATGGAGCCCCCTGTTTCACATCTGGACACTCTGCGACCATCACGGCCACGCAGGCAAAGGAGACCTCCGGGTCGCTTCAGAGACTTTGTTTGTTCCCTCGGGGACGAGGGACTTTGTGGTGGGGGGGCTGTGTAGCGACCCGCACAGACAGTTGTGGGTTATGTGTTAGGCTATTAGTGGGTTGTGTCGTACTTACCAGTGTTCGCGGGGTCATGCCAATCAACTTGCTATCTGCCAATCACGGGAATGCCTGGAATGTTCGGATACAGGGCAGCCTGGTGGTTGGCGGAGTGGCGTGAAGGGGGGTTGGGCAGGGGGATGGAGCATTGGAAGTTAAGACCGGGTTTAGCCATTGTTCCCTCTCTTACGACTGGGCTTCACAAGAGAAGGTCACGGTTCGTTTGTAGGGTACATTTCATTTATTTGGCGTGGGCTACGGCCAAACAGTAGCCTGTGTTAAGTTGTGTTAATAAACCGTCCATTCGTTAACTCCATCCTCTGTCTGGACAATTGTTCCTTCATGATCTAGTCAGGTCATTACAATATATTTATACAAAATATATACATTTTAACTTATATGTGCTTTAACTTATATGCGCAATTGACATAAATACATACCTGAAAAATCGTTGTCCACCCTTTTTAGAATATCTGTAAAAACATGTATAACACCGTTTTAATATTAGAGAGAGAGAGAGAGAGAGTTCCCAACAATGCATTAATAACGTAATATCCAAACAATACCCAGAAAATACCTAACGCACCCTAAAATCGATTATATTATTTTCTAAACCTCACCTTCAAAATTCTCCATCTGTATAGGCTTGCAGAAACGCAGGAAAAGAGTTTCAGCAAGACCTCTCTCCTGACAGACAAAGTATGGAATGAATTTACAGAGCGTGGGGGAAAGTTTAGTGTTTTTCGGGCGACATCCTCTATGCAAAAATCAACCGATAGTAAGGGGGTTGTTTAGAAATAAACATTGTTTTTCAACCTTGGGGGGGGGGGGCTGTCTAGACCTGTTATATGCAGGAATGGTGTGATTGCCTTTTGCTTCCTACATCCTCGGGGTGATATAACACCTGCTGTTCTTGGTGACACCCAGTATGCATAATGAACCGTTAGTACCGGTGTTGATTAGAAATAACATTGTTTTTAAACCTTAGGAGGTGTCTAGACCATTTATATTGTGGCTGTGGGGTTTGACTTTTGAGCCCCCCACATCCTCTGGGGAGGAAATAAATTCGGATTTGAGAGGCTTGTGTGCTAATGACACGAAAGTGCCTACCTGGTTTCAAACACCCCATGCAGACACACACCCTCGAAAAACCCATTGTTTTTGAAACACACACACATACACGCCCGCACACGCATGAACACACACACGCACACACACCTGTCTTTCCTGAAAGCATTTTTTGCTCAGACACCCAGGGAGAGAGGGAGCGTGATATTCCAGGCGTTAAAGGTGAGATACAATTTTTAAAAAACTTTTATTTAATTCAAAATATTTAGTACAGACCTTTTACAACATGCTATAATTAGTACAAACAATTTTACTAATCCTTTCTTACAGATAAAGGGGCCGGCTGTAGGGTTAGCCCTGACATCCATCCGTTCCCAATTCACCATCGTCAAGACAGGCTCTCTTGCTTGCTAGATATCCTGCACATTCCACAAGTATTCATTCCATGGCTTGTTCAAACGTCTTGCACTTAGACGTGGTTAGGAATATATGATAATCACCCCACTTAAATTTGACTGTCCTGCTGTAACTAGCTGTTCCTTGTTATGCTTGCTGTTTCTGATATCCCACCACCACCCCAGCCTCCACCTGTGGGTTCTGTGTTTCTTCCTTCAGGGGATTTGATATAGCATATCGTACTCACTGCCTGTAGTTCTATTATCGTCTTCATGTGACGCTTCACTCTGGCAGTTAGCTACCCTGAAGGAGCAGAGCCTAACGCCAAGACAATGCATTGTAATCTTTTTGAATAAATGTTAAACGTACACATGGTGTTTCCTTTTTGAAAGATATTGACTGACTAACAGCACATGGCCAGAGGAGTGGTTTAAGCTGCATTGAGCTTGATGAGGAATGTGATGCTTTGAATAGACTAGGAATTTATGCTGGATCCTCAGTTTATTGTCTGTATCACATCCCATTTCACTCTGCTAGTGAGATATGTGCTTGATCAGTTGTTGTACAGCCCTGCAGCCTCCTGTGTCACTGTGTCTCTGGCACAATAATAAACAGCAGAGTCTTCAGTCTTCAGACTGTTCATCTAGAGATACACCTGTTTTATGCTATTGTCTCTGTACTGTCTCTGTCCCTGTACTGTCTCTGTCCCTGTACTGACTGGGGGTAGTAGGTACTTCTGCTGTCATGGGCAATAGTTGCAACCTACTCCAGTCCTTCCCCAGGAGCCTGTCTGATCCAAGCCATCTTGTAGCCATTCATGTCTAATCCAGAAGCTGTACAGGTCAGTGTGTGTGGTTCTTCTGGCTTTTTAACCACTGGTCCAGACTCAGACAGTAATCCTGAACACCCGTTGATAAAAATAGAGCATTTCAAGCATTAAGAAAAGCTTTTAAGGACACACAACCATCTGTTGAAAGTAAAAACAAAGTGTTTACCTGACTGTCCTATAATCAGTAGCAGTAGCCCTATTATGTAATCTTTGTTAAACATGTTAGATGATGGTCAGTGTTTATCATTCAGTCTAGCAGTCAGAGCTTCAGTTCCTCTCCTCCACTCTGCAATGAGATATGTAGTGATGGAAGAACTCAGAGTTTTGCATTGACTCCTCCTCACAGGGTGGGAAGATCACACAGAGATTAAATAGAGAACTCAGAGATGGGGAACAGGTTCATATGTTCTGAATACTTTGTTTATTACTTGTTCATGTGACAACAAGAATGATCGACCAGACTGGGCAAGAGAACCTCTGATTTTGTAGTTAGAATGTTAGAGGTTGGGTCTTTTATGCTGTAGTGCTTTGTGATATTGTACTCAGTATTATTCTAGTGTGACACAAAGAGAGGAAGTAGTACACCAGCTATCCATGTTGTTAGAGGTTTTTGTACAGCTGCTTCACCATTTTCAGTCAGTGTTTCTGTCGAGCACAATAATAAACAGCAGAGTCCTCTGATCTGAGACTCTTGGCCTCTAAGAACTGTGTGTTTATGGAGACGTCCTCAGTCAGGGTGAACCATCCTTTCAGGGAGTCTGAGTAGGTAGCAGAGTTTGAACCAGAATTATACCAGTCCACTCCAGTCTTTTTCCTGATTTCTGCCTTATCCAGTTTATATAATAGTCTGTAATTGTAAAACCAGATGCTTTACATGATAATATAACAGTCTCCAGGTCTTTTCACCTGAGAAGGAGACTGATCCGGTTTGATATCACAACAAACACCCCCAAAACAAAAACATTTTAATATTCAGTTGAAGATGTGGCATTTACACTAATATTGAGTTTAACCATGGTACTCAGACATTCTTCAGTCACCATGTAGAGTTTTACTTACTGTGTATGGACATCACCATGACAACTGAACTCCAGACAGTCCTTATTGTTCAGTGATAGTCAGGTTTGTGCAGGACTTCCTGTAATGTCAGTCCAAGCCGCCTAAAATGAAAATTCCAGAGCTGAGTGTCTGATTATAAAGGGATAAAGGGGAGGGAGACTTAGACCGTCCCCTAGTGGTTTAAATGGAGACTGACATAGAGATATTTTCTGCTCTATTCCTTGGTTTCCTCCCTCCACTCTTTCATTCTTCTATCTATTTTTCAGATTTTCCGTAAGAGATGTTCACACTAGATGTGTGTTTTGTCTTTTTATACAATGCTGAAGAGCTGAGAAACAATAATATTTCACAATGTTGGACAATACAAATAGTATTGAATTATACGTATCTCTTACTGCTCATCCCCTCTTGGGCATCTATTGTGGAGTTCCCCAAGGATCTATAATTGGTTCATTACTGTTGAGTAGTGTGTGTGTGGGTGTGTGCGTGAGTGCAAGTTTGTGAGTGTGTGTGTGTGTGTTTTTAAAAACCATGCGCATCATTGCCTCTCACACTGATATCAGTGTTGATCAGTTTTTGTACAGTTCTGCAGCCTCATGTGTCACTGTGTCTCTGGCACAATAATATACAGCAGAGTCTTCAGTCTTCAAGCTGTTCATCTGGAGATACACCTGCTGCTTGCTATTGTCTCTGGAGATGGTGAACCGACCCTGAACTGACTGGGAGTAGTAAGTGCTGCCACCACCATCACTGATAGTTGCAACCCACTCCAGTCCTTTCCCAGGAGCCTGTCTGATCCAAGCATTCCAATAGTTGCCACCAAACCCAGAATATGTACAGGTCAGTTTGTGGGAATCTCCAGGCTTTTTAACCACTGATTCAGACTCAGTCAGTGTCTGACCCTGAACACCTTTGGAAATTAAATTACAAAAAATACATCAATCATTCTAGGTTCATAAAAAAAAACACACATGAAAATGATGGTACATTCATTTTAGATGACACATAATATTGTCACTTACTTTTTACAGACACCACCATGAGTACTAAAGTCCAGAGAGTCCTCATTGTTCAGTATTAGATAGTACAAGACTTGCTGTTATATCAGTCCAAGCTGCCTATAATGAGAAGACCAGAATTGAGTGTCTGATTATGAAGGGATGAATGGTAGGGATACTTTGCATAGACCGCCCTCTAGAGGCTTAAATAGAGACAGAGGGAGAGCTGTAATGCTCTATTCCTTGATTCTCTCCTCCCTGTCCTTTATTCTGCTCTCAGTAGTTCATATTTTTCATATGGGATGTTCACACTAGATCTGTTTTCTATTTTCTGCAATGCTGAACAGCACAACAACAAGAATATGTCCTTATGTGGGACAATACCATTAGTATTGCATGGGATTTATCTCTTAGTCCCCAAATCCATCACAAATTCAAGAATGCTTGCAGTATTATATAGACCCATTATTGCTTGGAACTCCGTTCCATCTTATATTGCTCAGCACAACACCTCTCCCCTATTTGACCTAGATAGTTTGTGTGTATGTATTGATATGTAGGCTATGCGTGCCTTTTTTAAATGTGTGTAGTTCTGTCCTTGAGCTGTTCTTGTTTATTCATGTTCTGTACTATGTCATGTTTCATGTTTTGTGTGGACCCCAGGAATAGTAGCTGTTGCTTTCGCAAAACTTAATGGGGATCCTAATAAAATACAAAAAATACTGCTTATCCCCTCTTGGGAATTTATTGTAGAGTTCAGACTGGGCAGAAAATAGTTGTATGTTGTAGTTTATTTGAAAATACCAACATTTAAAATACTCAAAGTAGTCAAATATAGTTTGTATAGAGTTATATTTCGAGTTTCAACTAAAGGCAACTATTTTCTAAGGGTTCTAAGGTGACATATATAATTATTTTAACATGGTTTTAACATGGAACATTTAGCTATTTGTTTTAGAATTTTAGGACCCCTTTAGTTATCTACTGTAGCCCATAGAAATGCATTGAATAACACATCCATTAATGGCAAAAAAGACAGTAAAAAAATAAATCATAAGGAATAAGGTTTTGAAGTGTCTGTCCTTTATCTAGGAGATATAAGAAAGCTCAGGAAATATATTTATTTTTGGACACATATTGAACCGATTTTATTGTGTAGGCACAAAACTACCTCCATTCTTCCATTCATTTTTTAGCCAGTACTGGTTCCCTTCAGACGAGTCACGTGACGCTTGTGGGGGTCATAGAGCAAAACGGAGAACAGCATCGGGTTCATTTGAATCTCCCCTTTTCATAGTGGGGTAACATTAGTTTGTATTCCAAACAGTTCGGATGTTACAAACAGAAGTAGGCACATCAACGGTACCGGTTGCTTACCTTTAGATGAGTCCCGTGGGGCTTGTGGGGGTCAAATTGATCATATTAGTTAGCCAAACCGTTCGGACGCTACAGACATTTTCACAAAAATAACGATCTTCGGAATGTCTCATGTTCTGACAAACACCGCTTTAGATCGGCCACCTTCCACCGCAGATGCGGAAGGCCGCCATAGGCGGGTGAGGTGGATGGAGACGCAGCCCATGCAAAAAGACAGGTCTAGCTTAAACTGACGGATTTCAATGGGGATTTTTTTATTACATTACTTAGATTGACGCACCGGTGAAGGACATGGAATCACCTCAACATTAGAGTAGACCACTTTTGCAGCTTCAAGATGACTATCAAATATATTTTAATAATGAATGAGACATAAGGTAATACAGTAACACTTGACATCAAGTTATTATACATGAGTAGTATCTTTGTGAATATTACAATAGCAACATTGTTGTTACATATGACTTTGCAAAGTTTTTTAAGATAAAGATGCTCAAAACATAATAGCTAATGAAGTGCATAAAATTGCCTTCTGCATTAATGTACAGTATTCAGACCCCTTGACCTTTTCCACATTTTGTTACGTTATAGCCTTATTCTTCAATTGAACATTTTTTTTCCCCTCATCAATCTACACACAATACCCCATAATGACGGAGCTAATTTATAAAAATGTAAAAACATTTACTCAGTACATTGTTGAAGCACCTTTGGCAGAAATTACAGCCTCCAGTCTTCTTGGGTATGACACTACAATCTTGAGAAGCTGTATTTGGAGAGTTTCTCTGATTCTTCTCTGCAGATCCTCTCAAGCTCTGTCAGGTTGGATGGGGAGCGTTGCTGCACTGCTATTTTCAGGTCTCTCCAGAGACGTTTGATTGGGTTCAAGTCCAGGCTCTGGCTTGGCCAGTCAAGGTCACTCCTGCGTTGTCACTCCTGCGTTGTCTTGGCTGTGTCCGTAGCGTCATTGTCCCTTTCGAAGGTGAGCTTCTCCCCAGCCTGAGGTCCTGAGTGCTCTGGAGCAGGCTTTCATCAAGGATCTCTCTGTACTTTGCCTCCATCCTGACTAGTTTCCTAGTCCCTGCCGCTGAAAAACATCCCCACATCATGATGCTGCCACCACCATGCTTCACTGTAGGGATGGTGCCAGGTTTCCTCCAGATGTGACGCTTATCATTTAGGTCAATGATTTCAATCTTGGTTTCATCAGACCAGAGAATTGTGTTTCTCATGGTCTGAGAGTCTTTAGGTTCCTTTTGGCAAACTCCAAGCGGGCTGTCATGTGCCTTTAACTGAAAAGTGGCTTCCATCTGGCCACTCTACCATAAAGGCCTGATAGGTGGAGTGCTGCAGAGATGGTTGTCCTTCTGGAAGGTTCTCCCATCTCCACAGAGGAACTAGAGCTCTGTCAGAGTGACCATTGGGTTCTTGGTCACACCCTGATCAAGGCCCTTCTCCCCCGATTGCTCAGTTTGGCTGGGCGGCCAGCTCAACGAAGTCTTGGTGGTTCCAAACTTCCAAATATCACAATTCCTGACATTTAATCCAAGTAAAAATTCCCTGTCTTCTGTCAGTTAGGATCACCACTTTATTTTAAGAATGTGAAATGTCAGAATAATAGTAGAGAGAATGATTTATTTCAGCTTTTATTTCTTTCATCACATTTCCAGTGGGTCAGAAGTTCACATACACTCAATTAGTATTTGGTAGCATTGCGTTAAAATTGTTTAACTTGGATCAAACGTTTCGGGTAGCCTTCCAAAAGCTTCCCACAATAAGTTGGGTGAATTTTGGCCCATTCCTCCTGACAGAGCTGGTGTAACTGAATCAGGTTTGTAGGCCTCCTTGCTCGCACATGCTTTTTTAGTTCTGCCCACCAATTTTCTATAGGATTGAGGTCAGGGCTTTGTGATGGCCACTCCAATACCTTGACTTTGTTGTCCTTAATCCAACCACATTGTCCGATTTCAAAAAGGCTTTACGGCGAAAGCATAAAGTTAGATTATGTTAGGACAGTGCCAACACAAGAAAAACCACACAGCCATTTTCCAAGCAGGAGAGGGGTCACAAAAAACAGAAATACAGCTAAAATTAAGCACTAACCTTTGACGATCTTCATCAGATGACACTCCTAGGACATCATGTTATACAATACATGTATGTTTTGTTTGATAAAGTTCATATTTATATCCAAAAACCCATTTTACATTGGTGCGTGATGTTGAGAAAATATTTTGCCAGCACATCAATTTACAAAAATACTCATCATAAACGTTGATAAAATATTAAACTGTTATTCAAAGAATTTTAGATAACCATCTCCTTTATGCAACCGCTGTGACAGATTTCAAAAAAGCTTCACGGGGAAAGCACACTTTGCAATAATCTGAGTATGGCGCTCAGAAGCATACACTGGTCAATACAGATACCCGCCATTTTGGAGTCATCTAAAATCATAAATAGCATTAGAAATATTCACTTACCTTTGATGATCTTCATCAAAAGGCACTTCCAGGAATCTCAGGTCCACAATAAATGTTGTTTTGTTCGATAAAGTCCATAATTTATGTCCAAATATCTCCTTGTTGTTTGCACGTTCAGTAAGCTACTCCAAATGTAGGAAGCGCGGCCAAAATGTCACGACGAAAAGTTTAAAAAAAGTTATATTTACGTTCGTAGAAACATGTCAAACAATGTATAGCATCAATCATTAGGGCATTTTTAACTTAAAACTTCAATAATATTCCAACCGGACGATTCCAATGTCTTGAAAAACGTTTTGGAACACAGCTACCTCTCATGTGAATGTGCGCCAATGAACTCATGTCCTTTCCTGAGTCACCAACTTCCCGGCCTTCTTGTTCGCTCTCTGTTCACTGCAAAAGCCTGAAACTAGGTTCTAAAGACTGTTGTCATCTAGTGGAAGCCTTAGGAAGTGCAAAATGAACCCTAAGTCACTGTGTGTTGGATAGGCAATGACTTGAAAAGACTACAAGCACCAGATTTCCTACTTCCTGGTTAGATTTTTCTCAGGTTTTTGCCTGCCATATGAGTTCTGTTATACTCACGGCCGGATAAAAAAACGTACCTGATTTAAACTGGTTACTACTCTTGCCCAGAAATGAGAATATGCATATAATTAGTAGATTTGGATAGAAAACACTCTAAAGTTTCTAAAACTGTTTGAATGGTGTCTCTGAGTATAACAGAACTCATAAGGCAGGCCAAAACCTGAGAAGATTCCATGCAGGAAGTTCCCTGTCTGACAATTTCTTATCCTTCTGTTGCATCTCTATCGACATTACAGCATCTGTGCTGTTACGTGACACTTTCTAAGGCTTCCATTGGCTCTCTAAAGCATTCAGAAAGCAGAATGACGTGTCTTCTGTCTCTGGGCAAAGTACAGCAGCAGAGTTTGTAAGTGGCCTGCCTGGGGACAGTGAGACTGAGATGCGCGGTCACGAGACTTCTCCATTTTTTTCTTTCAGTCTTTGAATGAATACAACGTTGTCCGGTTGGAATATTATCGCTATTTTACGAGAAAAATAGCATAAAAAATTGATTTTAAACAGCGTTTGACATGCTTCTAAGTACGGTAATGGAATATTTTGACATTTTTTGTCACGAAATGCGCTCGCGCGTTACCCTTCGGATGGTGACCTGAACGCGCGAACAAAACGGAGGTATTTGGATATAACTATGGATTATTTGGAACCAAAACAACATTTGTTATTGGATTACCTTTGCTGTTCTTCGTCAGAATGCACTCCCAGGACTTCTACTTCAACCACAAATGTTGTTTTGGTTCAAAATAATCCATAGTTATGTTCAAATATCCTCTGTTTTATCCGTGCCTGCCATATGAGTGCCTGCCATCTCCCGTCTGGATTACTGCAACTCGCTGTTGGCAGGGCTCCCTGCCTGTGCCATTAAACCCCTACAACTCATCCAGAACGCCACAGCTCGTCTGGTGTTCAACCTTCCCAAGTTCTCTCACGTCACCCCGCTCCCCTGCACACTCCACTGGCTTCCAGTTGAAGCTCGCATCTGCTACAAGACCATGGTGCTTGCCTACGGAGCTGTGAGGGGAACGGCACCTCTGTACCTTCAGGCTCTGATCAGTCCCTACATCCAAACAAGGGCACTGCGTTCATCCACCTCTGGCCTGCTGGCCCCCCTACCTTTGCGGAAGCACAGTTCCCGCTCAGCCCAGTCAAAACTGTTCGCTGCTCTGGCACCCCAATGGTGGAACAATCTCCCTCACGACACCAGGACAGCGGAGTCAATCACCACCTTCCGGAGACACCTGAAACCCCACCTCTTTAAGGAATACCTGGGATAGGATAAAGTAATCCTTCTACCCCCCCCCCCCCCAAAAAAAAGATATAGATGTACTATTGTAAAGTGGTTGTTCCACTGGATATCATAATTTGAATTCACCAATTTGTAAGTCGCTCTGGATAAGAGCGTCTGCTAAATGAGGTAAATGTAATGTAAATGTAGTGGTTTCCATACGTCCTTCAAACCTTTTAGCATGGTAACCTAGTCCAGAATAACCCATCCACTCCAAGGATTTTCCTGCTGGCTGTCGTATCCAGTGTGTGTGGTGACTGTCAACTGTGTATCCAGATATCTTACAGGACAAACTGAGAGTTTCTCCAAGCTTTTTCAGGACTGGACTGGAGGGAATGGACTCCAGACTCTGGCCATTTAAGCCTGATGGAGAAAGAGAAAGATATAGGAAAAATGTGTTGGAGAAAAAGGAAGGATGCAGAACATTTAAGGAAAATGTTCTTTCAATTATCAGTCATTCCACTAAGAACAGTTGATAAGGAGTAAAACCAAGCGGAACTCACAGGACAGACAGAGAGAGAGTAGCAGAAGGTAGAGTTTTCCCATCATACTGAGGTTGGAAATATGAACTCAGCTGCTCCACACAAGACAACAAGTCAGCAGGAGAACATAAGTATATATGATTTACATCATGATGTCATGGAGGAGGGGCTGATGACTCTGAGGTCAGAGGTCAAGTTAAGGCTCATCAGTTGGGTCAGGCGTTGTCCTTGATCACATCATCAGTTGGGTCTAGTCACTTTGTCAGAAAAACCTCCTGGCCCTACTCACTAAACTGACTCAAGGACTGGAGGAACTGTGGGGAACATGATGATTTTCTAAATATTGATAACCTTCATGATTTCATTAAATTGTGGGTTCATTTAGATGGCAGATAATGGACATCATTTTGTCAAGGAGGCTCCTTGTTCATCATGAATGAACACAGCTTAATGAGATTCAACACCTCACTAAGCCTGTACTTTCTTTTGGTTTCTGCATACATACACTGAGTGTACAAAATATTATGAACTGCTCTTTCCATGACAGACTAAGCAGGTGAATCCAGGTAAAAGCTATGATCCTTTATTGATATCCCCTGTTAAATCCACTTCAATCAGTGTAGATGAAGGGGAGGAGACACCTTAGAAAATGATTTTTAAGCCTTGAGAAAATTGAGACATGGGTTGTGTATGTGTGCCATTCAGAGTGTGAATGTGCAAGACAAAAGATTTGTCCCTTTGAACGGGGTATGATAGTAGGTGCCAGGAGCACCGGTTTGTGCGAAGAACTGCAATGCTGTAGGGTTTTTCCACACTCAACAGTTTCCCATGTTTATCTAGAATGTTCCACCACCCAAAGGACATCCAGACAACTTGACACAACTGTGTGAAGCATTGGAGTCAACACGGGCCAGCATCCCTGTGGAATGCTTTAGACATCTTGTTTTGTCCCTGTCCCAGTGGATTGAAGCTGTTCTGAGGTCAAAAGGGGGGGTGCAACTCAACATTAGGAAGGTGTTCTTAATGTTTTGTGCACTCAGTGTAGATTATGTAATTAAGCAATAAGGCACAAGAAGCCGTGTTATGTGCTGAACACAGTCACAGGTAAATGCCGTTGTTCGGCCTGACGCAATAGCCTGTGCGTTGGTGAAGCCTGCCAAATCTTACCATGCCTGGATAGGTATTTTACCTATCAGCTAACCACATTGTATGTTATAGCAATCTGCATAGAATTAGGAATTAGTACTTTAATAGGATCTCTATGACAATCTGTCAGTCAATGACACAGTCAATGACGTGGCACGCAACTATTGGTTGGTGCATGCAACGTCTGAGCAGGGGAACACAACCATTCACTCTGCAGGGGGGTCATCTGAGGGCTTATAGGTAGACAGCTTAAATTAACCCTTGCTATACCAATCTAAATTTTATGCTTTAAGCAAGGGGAAATAATGTGCGAGTTGAGATAAATACAAAAGTTGATTCGAACAGCAACATGAACTTGATATTCTTATGGAGGTGCAGTGATTATAATGTGTTACTTCACATTTACAATTATATATTGGCAATTTTTTGGGGTTAATCAAGATACTATATCAGGGAAATGGCTTTATCAGAGTGCAGGTGAATCCTGGGTAGAAGTCATGCTTGGGTAGATTTGAACTACTGCGCCCAACACTCATCTTGATAGACACACCTGATAAAAACACATTCTTGAACTCTCTCCCCTATAAACAAGTTCAGTAAGCAAGACATACTAAAGTATTTAAGGGGAGGATCCCAGGACAGCTATGATAAACCAAATAGAGCAATTTATTGTTCAATGCAATTCTTGAAAAGTGTGTTATATTTATTACAAACACAAACCATGAATATGGTCTGTCAATAAAAGTATGTGTGATGAGTACCAGTGAATGACTGAAAATATGAAATAATATAATTAATACAACTGTTAAAAAGGTATATAATATAAATTAAATAGTGATTAAATTGTCTGATTCTTTGATCCATCTAACCATTTAATCAAATAAAATTAAAATCGTGTCCATGTGGTTGAAACATTGTATTGATACCAGCCTCCAGCTGGCTTATGCAAAAAAGCAGTTCCTCCTCAGTTGAAACAAGGTAGTGAGAATTAGTTCATGAAAGTGTATAGGAACAGTCCCTGCAGTCCCCGGGCTACTTAACTGCTTTAACTGTCTATCTGAATCATCAGAGATGTTAAACTGGGACCCTGAAACACACAGGTGACAGACTGGAGTTCACCAAGCATGGTGCCACACAGCTGTGAGGGTCACAGAGGGGAATACAGAGGGGTGGGGTGTGTGAGAGAAACAGACACAACTGAGAAAAGGAGAGCAGGGCCGGTGTAGAACAGAATGGATTATCAAACATAGTTTAGCCTGACCAAAATGTTGGAAAATATGATGTTTCTGTGTGACTTAAAGCATAATAATTATGACAAAAGTAACTATAAATATGTTTATTCCATACTCTAAGTATGTATGACTAAATAGTCAGTTTATATTTATATGTTCAGTCAATTTGGTCAGAATCTATTTGGCTGCTTGTACATTTTACCTCTTAAACATCATTAAAGTTTCAGGCCCAGAAAGTCAGATTCTTATGAGGTAAAGTTCTCCTGGTCATTGGAGGTGCTGCAGACCACAACAGAGAGAATAAAGGAGACGGCATCGGTCAAAATCGTGATTTATGACCCTATGCGTCTGATTTATGACCCTATGTCCGGCTGGTTCGTACATGCCCAAATAAGGGCATCCGGTCTGGACATCCTGGCGGGAAGGTGTCACGTGGTTGGGTCATATAGTTTTATCCTGTTCTGTCACGTGTTAGAGTGTGTGTTATATCTATATTGCATCTCTTCGAAGTTGTCATGATGATTGATGTGTAGGGCCCTCATTGAACTGGGGGGGTTGTGTTTGAACATTTCAAAGAGGATGACCCCACACCCCCCTATTTTATTGCTCTTAGGGTTGTTGTCTATGAATTAGGAATGTCCGGGGGGTTATGTGTTGGAGGCAGACGTCTTATAAATACGCCCCAGACACACATGCGGCCCCAGAACACTAAACAAGATTTTAAAAATAAACATGGATTTTGGTAAAGCAGTGATGACCGTAACAACGGAAGCAGGACCTCGGTTGAAACATAGAGAAAAGACCCAGTATAAAGCAACAATATACGACGCGCCAAAAAAGCGGTTTATATGTGTGTGTAGAACCCAAATACCGCCCGCAACTGCACTGAAAGATCAAGTGCTGATGTCTAATGGACAGCACTGGGGGTATCAGTTTGATTACCCGGCCCGTAGAGTGAAACTCTATACTGTAGCCGAAGGTGTTGAATATACAGACCAGACTTTAGGAGTGGACTATGGGGCTGAAGACTGGGCGGTTTTTCACAAGGTTTTGTGTCCCGAACTGAGAGTTATCACCAAGGGGTATAGCTTGTTCACGGGCTACGAGACCCGTTGGGAAGGTACCCCAGACTCCTCAGGAAGAGTATTTCACAGGGTGAAAATACAGAGAAAGAATGGACTTCCATGTGGCTGCGTGGAGTTCTATATCAGCACCGAGGAAACCCGCAACCAAAACATTTGTGATGGTGGCCTGACTGGGGATTTCAGGTTGCGCATGCTTATTCCTTTTAAAAGTTGGGAGCTAATGGAATTGAGCATGTTAGAGTTGTTGGACGTTCTTTTTGTACAGAGCCAACAGTGGCAGAGCATTGTTCAGCTAAGGAAGTGCATAATATATACGAATCCTGAGGATTATGATTCAAAGCAATCCCAAGAAGGCTCATCCTCAGAAGGGTCAGCCCCTGAAGAAAACTAAGTACGCTGCTGCGTTAACCATGCCCTGACCCCACCCAAAGGCCTGGTTCTACAATAAAAGGAGGTCCCTTAAAGCCTCCACTTCTTCATTTCAGCATATACCATGGATATTCCTACAACATACCTGGACTCTGATACGTCATGGGGGCCAGACCCTAAGGACTGTATGCCTCGCAGCCAACCATTCTACTCCCCCCAGCCAAGACCCTCGACACCCCCTACATGTCCACAGCCTGAGGATGTGTTTGATGGGGTGGTCAGTACTATTTTTGTGGACACCATCAAGGCCTCTGTAGCCACACTTTTAAACGTGGTGATTGGAGAGTATATACGTGAAAAAGCCCCCAAAATACTACTTCTTCAACCATTTTGAGGAGCTGGTGAAAAGACTGTGGTCCTGAAGGAGGCGATCTACATCCACGAGAAACTCAAAGAAATCCGACAAACCCTGGTGGACGACAACAAATACCGGGAAGCTGCGGTGGAGGACGTGATGACTTTCTGGCTCAACAAAACCCCAGAGACCGAATGACAATACCTATTTGTTATTTAGATGTAAAGCAATGGGGAACTATATACATACGATGTTAGAGAAAATAAATATGTTTTTTCTTTTGAGAGAACTTACAAATGTGATGCATCAAATTATTGAAAATAAAGTGAACCATGTATCATTCTACACAACCCATAATACCTGGGCTAATGTAGAGCGTGTGCTAAAAATGGAGCAAATCATGAATCATGTACGACATACGGGCGAGAGTATGCAATGGACACAACTGGTCTCACGTCTTGTGGATGATTCTGAAGAACTAGAAACAAACTTGTCTAAGATTTTACTTTATTTGTTTGAAACACCGTTTAATTGTAACATGTATCACATTTGATGTTTATATACTTATATATCTGATGTGTGTGTTTTAAAAATTCAGCGACAAAAGCCTGTAAATCTAAACCAAATATACAGGGTGTTGCATGCTGGGATCATTGAGAAAACGGGGACAAGTATCCTGCAACGAATCCTAAATTGTCTGTATATGTAATACATGATGTTTGCAAAAATAAAAATACAAAAAAAAAAAAAAATGAAACTGAAATGTTGTCGTTATTTGAAAGTGGCTCATTAACGTTATTGTACCTCAGAGAGGCAGGAAGGATGGCGGAGCAGATGCTGAAAAAGGTGTATTACACCCCATCTAACCCTGGGTCTTATGGGGGTAAGGAGCGTTTACAGAGAGCTTTGGCCGAGGGAACAGGTAGCCGGTTAGGCGTTGCTCAAGTGGATGATTGGTTAGCCGCGCAGGATGCTTATACTCTGCATAAACCTGTACGAAAACAATTTCCAAGAAATAGTGTTTTTGCGACTCATGCCCTGTCCCAGTTTCAGGCGGATCTATGTGACATGCAGGCCCATGCAGATAAAAATGATGGAAATCGATACATGCTAACGGTTATAGATATTTTCTCTAAAATGGCATTTGTAAGGGTCTTAAGAAATAAGAGTGGGGCAGAGGTGACCAGGGCCTTTGAATCTATCTTGAAGGAAGGAGGAGTCCCCAAGAAAGTGCAGACTGATGGCGGAAAATAATTTTTTAATAATACTTTTCAGAAACTCATGAAGAAGCATAATATAGTACATTTTGCTACAGGCTCGGATTTGAAAGCTTCAGTTGTCGAACGCTTTAACCGCACTCTGAAGGAGCGGATGTGGAGATATTTTACAGCTCACAACACGCATAGATATATCGATATAGTTCAAGATTTAGTAAAGAGTTACAACTACAGCTACCATAAGAGTATAAGGATGAAGCCCGCAGAGGTCTCTTCTGAAAACTCTTTTCAAGTCTTTAAAAATCTGTATGGTTTGTTCCCCCTTCGCCGTAAGAAAAAAATTGATTTTAAATTCATAGTGGGGGACATGGTACGTATATCAAAGTTGAGGGGTGTTTTCGACAAGAAATATGAGCAAGGTTATAGTGACGAAGTGTTCACCGTTACCGAATGTCTACCTCGCATACCCCCTGTCTACAAATTAAAAGATTATGACGGGGAGCTTATAGAGGGATCGTTTTACGAGAAGGAGCTACAGAAGGTACAGGTGGTTAAAGACAAAGTCTTTCACGTGGAGGAAATTCTAGATCATAAGAGAGAAAGGGGCAAAAAATGGGTCTTGGTCCGTTGGAAAAACTGGCCCCAAAAGTTTAACCTCTTGCGTATATCCTACCACTGGGGGCGCCACAGCGCATTTTGGAAAAAATTAGTTCCCATTTTCAACGGCCTACTAATCAAACTCAGAAGCCAGGACATGCATATACTTATTTTATATGGATAGAAAACACCCTAAAGTTTCTAAAACTGTTTGAATGGTGTCTGTGAGTATAACAGAACTCGTATGGCAGTCAAAACCCCGAGACCGATTGAACCAGGAAGTGGGATTCTGAATTGTGGACTCTACTTCACAGCCTTCCCTGTAATTCACAATGTGAAAAAATGATAATTGAGCACTTTCCAGTGCTTCCACTAGATGTCCCCAGTCTTTACAAAGTGTTTTGAGGCTTCTGCTGTCGAAACTCAGTGTAGGAGACGATGTGGCAATTGGTCACAGTAGGAGGGCCATCAGCATTGTGACGCCGGCGGCCGTGTCTGCCCCCACCTTTGGAAACGTTTTGAAACACAATGAAATCGTCCCACTCGAATCTGATTGGCTCTCTTGTTGAAACAGGCCCTGAAGATTAATGTTATACAACGTTTGACATGTTTGAACGAACCTACAGGAGGGAAAAAAGTCATTTTTCGTTAGCCAAGTCCCGCGCCCGTATCAACATTTGGATACAGCCTTCTAACGCGCTAACAACAGCAAGCTAATGGAACATAAAGGATGGACTTTTTCGACCGAAAATACATTTGTCGTGGACCTGGGATTTCTGGAAGTGCTTTCTGATGAAGACAACTAAAGGTGAGGGATTATTGGCAATATTATACAAGATCAGATGTGATGTGCGATTGTTCCAAGATGGCGACGAGCTAGGCTTTCTAGCTCATTTTCTGAGTATCGCATCCCCTTTTATCTCAAAGTGTGATTACCCTGTAAAGTTAATTTAAAATCTGTTATGACGGGTGTTTTCAAGAGATATTCATCTATAAATCTTAGATTGACAATATATAAAAAAAAATCGTTTTCGAATAGTAATTTATAAAATTGTAGCACTGTTTCCCGGGACCCATTTTATGGGAAAATAGTTAGTCAACGTCAGGTGCCGATGTAAAATGCTGTTTTTATATAGAAATATGACCTTTATTGAACAAAAGATTGCATGCTGTGTGTAACATGATGTCCTAGGTGTGTCATCTGATGAAGTTTGTAAAAGGTTAGTGCTGCATTTAGCTGTTTTTTGGTTATATGTGATGCATGTGCTTGGTCGGAAAATTCATATGATGCTACTTTTACCATGTACTCCTCTAACATAATCTAATATTGTGCTTTTCCTGTAAAACCTTTTTGAAATCGGACAATGAGGGTCGATTCAAGAGAGGTGTATCTATAAAACGATATGAGACAGTCCTATATTTGAAAAAAATATATATATTGAATTTCGTTATGCTAATGTCGCTAGGAGTTTTTCGCTGGAAAATGATCCCGCTAACGGGATGAGAGTCTCAAGAGTTAACAGTTGGGTTTTAGAGCAAGATGTGGTGGAGGCAACGGGGGTTAACTTAAACCCTCAGGCATGATAAATACATCGTCATTCGAGTGTACACGGGAGTGCATCATGGAACATAGCGGCTTCTACCTGACCCTCCCCAGTAATGCATCTGCACACATATATAGTAAGAACCAAAGTTCTAATTATACAACCAACTTTCCAAAGCCTATAGAGTTATCCGAGGCCTGGGAAGTAGGTCTCAGCGAGATTACATACCCCCACAGCTGGTATAATATCAAAGAGAAGGACCGGGATTTTTATTGCAAAAGGATATCGGAACCTGCAAAACTTATAAAGATTAAAAAAGGGTTCTATAGAACCGTCGACAGGATCGTCTCAGAGTTGAATGAACTCCTAACCCAGAACAATACGGAAATACTATTGAGCTACAACCCTATTCATAAACGTGTACAAATCTCAGGGACTGCGGATAGGGGTATAAAGACCACCGGTAATTTAGCCTACATGTTGGGGCTGGTTCCCAATAAATGGACGTATGTGAAAAATAAAATAACCCCATTCCCTGCGGATATACATGCAGGGTTTTACAACATATTTGTGTATAC
This sequence comes from Salmo trutta, assembly GCF_901001165.1. Taxonomy (NCBI): domain Eukaryota; kingdom Metazoa; phylum Chordata; class Actinopteri; order Salmoniformes; family Salmonidae; genus Salmo; species Salmo trutta. The sequence continues at coordinate 27,358,886 of NC_042988.1, read as the reverse complement.
CGACATCATATCATATCAGAGGGTAGGAGACAGTTGTGTGCCCCTCCTGAAAACAGAAAGGGCTTCCATCTCAGGAATGCCCCACTTACTAAAAGATTCAGGGTAGTCTATGACAAGAGAATGCTTTTACCTAACGGGACCACACTGCCCTTTGGCTACTGACTTATGCTACATGCCCCAGTGTGTCTTAAAGCTTAAGATATAATGGCTGCTGTAGAAGGTTTTGACCCCCGGTTGCAACTACCATTTTCGGCCTTAATCGCAGGCCCCTCCAACAGTGGTAAAACTTGTTTTGTAAAAAGTATTTTAGAGAATTCTGAACATGTGTTATCTCAGAAGCCTGACAATATTGTGTGGTGTTATTCATGTTATCAACCTATGTATGATGAATTGTTGAAGAAAATAAAAATCAAGTTTGTTGAAGGAATACCTGAATCCCTGTCTGATGATGAACTTTTACCTCCACATAAAAACAATCTGCTGGTTTTGGACGATATGCTATTTGCAGGTAGCGAACATCCTGAAATTGCACAAGCATTTACCCAATATACTCATCATAGAAACCTGTCTGTGCTTTATTTGGTGCAAAATGTGTTTCACCGAGGTAAAAACAGCCGTACCATCAGCCGTACCATCAATTACATGGTTTTGTTTAAAAACCCTAGAGACAAACTACAAATTAACACTCTAGCTCAGCAGATGTACCCGGGAAGGAAATCCTACTTTATGGATAGCTATGAGGACGCTACCAAAGAGCCATTTTCTTATTTAATCGTGGATTTAAAAGCAAATACTCCAGAACACCTGAGGCTCCGAACAGGCCTGTTCCCGTGGGAGTGGCCGGCGGTGTACATTCCTAAAAAGTAACCGCTATGTCTCTGCGTTTAAAAAGAAACCTGCCCCTCTTGAGAAGCCTAGTTGGGGCTACAGCTAAAGAACGGAAGGCCATCTTGGATCACTGTTCTTCAGATCTCATATTATCCCTATGTGAGATTGCTTTGAATCTTCTCAAAGGGCGCATTCCACTCACCCTGACCCAATTAAAAAAATTAAAGAGACAAAAAACCGCGATCAAACTCTTTGCCAATAAAAGAGCCAGTCTTCGAAAGAAAAGACATAGCCTACAACAGTCTGGGGGTTTTCTTCTGCCATTGCTAACTATAGCAGTACCCTTCATCACCAGCCTTATTGCTGCCAGGCGTGGGGGTTGAACACAGAGTGTGATGGCAAATAAAATGTACTTGGTGCCTCAACAAGAGTTGGATAGACTTAAAAAACAAATGCAGGGTCCTGAAAATATCAGACAAACAGCGGAAAATGATTTGGATACGGCCATGAAGGATGTTTTGAACCGAAAAGAATTGAACCCCTATGATAAGGTTAAAAAATACACAAACCTCTTGCAAAGGTATTTGACCTTGGTAAAACAAGGTGAGAGAGATACCAACCATTTAACGCTTTCCCTACCTGAACCTTTAAAAGATGACGCGCTTAGAGAGAGCCATCCCCCGGTAATGCCTGTACCTGCGATCTTACCGGCTGAAGATCATATGCCTGTTGAAGATAATGTTATGCATGACATGTTGACACATGTTCCGGCACGTAACAGGAAAAATGCTAGATACATTATGAACAAGCTAAAAGACTCAAAGGGGACCGCTACTTGGAATGACAAAGGAGAGTTTATCCTTCAGGGCGCTGTTGTCAAGGGTTCACATATGTTTGACTTGCTTAAAAGTACCACGGCAGCCCACAAGGTTGCTGATGACCGAAGACCACCAGGGTGGCCTCAGTTTCTTAAGGCCCTGGCAATACTCAACATTCCCCTCTCGGGGGTACCTAACCATAAGCTTCGCCAACAGATTCAAGCTTTAAAACAAAACCCTTCACCGAGCTACAGCACCCCTAAAGATGTCCCAACAAATCCTCCCCCCTATGAAGGGGATGATGATGACTCATTTAGCCCCATGAACGCCTCCGGACCTTTTCCTAATCCCGATCTCTCGGGGGGGTTAGACTTTTGAAGGAATTTTGAATGAATTTTGAATGACTTTTGAATGACTTTTGAACGACTATGATTAAATTCAATAAAGTTTATTCGAAAAAATAAGCAATTTAACATTTGTGGCATTCTTGAAACATTTGACGTGAGCATACACCTTGATTACACGGTCTTAAAGGACACATATTTGAACACTTTTGATATTTTCTAACAAAACAATCTACCACGCTATCATTACTTCTTAAATCATCATTATAAAGAGACATAACATCTTCAAAAGAAACTCTACGGGCTCTTTGGCACAGGTAGAATACACAGTGTTGACCACATTTAGTGGAAAGGTTATCTTGCACTTGTTTGATGCTGTAGTAGATCTTTGATCCGTTTTTGGTCAAAAAATCTTTAATAGATTTGGGAAAATGTGAAAAACCAGGGGGAAAGCCGTAGGAATAAAAAAAAGTTGAGATTTTTCTTCCTCCTTCATCTTCTAGTGTCACAGCTAGCCAGTGTTCACCTGGCATGTGTTTAGGATGGGTATTGACAATAAACATGGCCGGCCGCTCAGGCCATTTCTCAATAGGTAATTCATCACAAGCCCACACTCCATAAAATTGTTTTCCAATCAAGCGGGTCATGAGCCCTTCCAACTCTTGGGTATTCATGTCTTTGCTCAACAGTCCTTAATAATAATCCACTAAGACCTGTCTTCGGGCATTCACTTCCAAGATTGAATCAGAGCACGCATAAACAATCATGCTAACTGTACAGGCTAAAGGTGTACGGAAACGCATTTCCAGCCTGAGGTTGCCTTGGGACACCACAGACAGATTTCCTGAGGTGTCATCATCGGGGGATAAATTGAAAGCATACAATGTGTAACCCTCTGCAAAATCATTTCTGTCAATAGGTAAAGAGAGATCTTTTAGATGCCTCCCGGTAGCCAGGAATAGATTGTAAAATTCTCGCACAGATATGTTGTTATTAAATTGTGGTTGGAAAGCCTTAGCAGGGACCTGACGTCCGTCCTGACAGAGAGCTACATACTCTGCATTGAAGTGTTGAAAATTAAATGGGTTTTTATGTAAGCTGCCCGTATTAGAGGCGTGATCAACCAAACCTATAACCACATAGCGGGGTAAAGGGCCTAGAAAAAGGTTTTCCTGACTGCAGATTCTACTGCCCACAGGTATGCTAAAGGTTTTCATGGTAATTCTTTGGAGAGGGTAAAGGGCATTTCCTTTCATCAAAGCCTGTGTGTGACCCAGACGAACTGCTGGAGATACAGACACTTTTTGAATAAAATGCGTTGCCCCCAACACTTTTAAACTAAAGTCACCGTCTTGGGCAGACATCAGACAAAACTCATCCTTGGCCCTGGTTAATTTGAGTCTTAAATCAACCGAATTTAAGAGTAAACGTTCTTGAAAGAAAATGTCAGAGTGTATAGGCCCTAGCAGATGAAACTCTCGAGATTCGACACAGTAGCGAGCGCGTGCCTCCAGTCCTTTGTTTGCACCGGTGGAAGGGTCTATCGATTCCATAGAGACTCCTGCAGTATCCTTGCTAAACAGCCCGGCGCTGAATTGTGTCTTGAGAGTGTCTTCGGAGTAGTTGAGTAAACACTCCATGATGGCCCTATAGGGGTATGTGGCACTGCTTTGACTGATTAGACGTTCACCCAAAGTCACATCCACTTGGGAGAAGATGGTGGCCAAGGGGTAATTAATGAGACTCACTTTGGCATCGTTTGCAATATTAGTACCATCTCTTTTGGTCACTTTTAGACGTAAATGCACCAAGGTGTTGTTGAGGTCCAGATAGTTGTCACCGTGGCCTGGTATGAAAAATTCTATAGGACCGTTGTCGGTAATGGCCGAGAGTGGCGCTATCTCCACATAACAGGACCTGTCTATTGAATGTTGGGTTAAGGGGACCGTGAAAAGATCGAGCTCTGTCTTTATAGCTTCAGAGGACATGCGGTGTAAAAGAGCCATGTTTCTTGGTTCTTTTAGAAAATACTTCCGAGTATTCTTTTTGTCGTTTTAGGTCCAGACCTCCTCACTTTACCACGTCTTTAACTTACTGAGTTTCTTTTAACGGTTAACCTCTGCTTTTTAGGGGCAGACTTGAGCCTTATACCTGGAGGTCTCTTTTTTGGTCTTCGAGACAACATCATAAGCCCCGAGCCTTCTTGATGCTCGGCATCTGGTGACGCCCTTCGGGTCATAGCATTGGCTACAACCTCACTTACTATATTTTTAGCCGCTGATTTTAAATGCGGTTTGGCTATGCTGAGGCCTCTCTTCATAAACGGTAAAACCCTCCTAAAGAGGTTACGAAATATACCGCCTATCCCCGAACCGTACATGGTCGGGGATCCATGATAGCCGGGTAACCCATTACCCACTTGATCAACATAGTATGAGACGTAGCGGTTAGGGTCGAGATGGTGGTTTTGTTCCATAACCATTTTTAATTTATTTTGTATTATGTTTATAAAAAAAACTATATAAAATAATAATATATAATACTAATAAGATATTATATATGTAGAGAGGCTTTGGAGGGCCTAAAGTGGAGTTTTACAATCGTTTTACCATAAGTAAATTCGATGTTTTCGTTCTGATCCGTTTTAAGCTCAACCAGAATGTTCTCAATATATTTCTTGCTTACAGGTACGTAGTGTGGCTTGTCGTAGATGACAGTGACTATCCCTCCATCCTTTCCCTCTATATGAACTGTTCTCAGGAGGGGCACACAACTGTCTCCTACCCTCTGATATGATATGATGTCGGTATACACAAATATGTTGTAAAACCCTGCATGTATATCCGCAGGGAATGGGGTTATTTTATCTTTCACATACGTCCATTTATTGGGAACCAGCCCCAACATGTAGGCTAAATTACCGGTGGTCTTTATACCCCTATCCGCAGTCCCTGAGATTTGTACACGTTTATGAATAGGGTTGTAGCTCAAGAGTATTTCCGTATTGTTCTGGGTTAGGAGTTCATTCAACTCTGAGACGATCCTGTCGACGGTTCTATAGAACCCTTTTTTAATCTTTATAAGTTTCGCAGGCTCCGATATCCTTTTGCAATAAAAATCCCGGTCCTTCTCTTTGATACTATACCAGCTGTGGGGGTATGTAATCTCGCTGAGACCTACTTCCCAGGCCTCGGATAACTCTATAGGCTTTGGAAAGTTGGTTGTATAATTAGAACTTTGGTTCTTACTATATATGTGTGCAGACGCATTACTGGGGAGGGTCAGGTAGAAGCCGCTGTGTTCCATGATGCACTCCTGTGTACACGCGAATGACGATGTATTTATCATGCCTGAGGGTTTAAGTTAACCCCCGTTGCCTCCACCACATCTTGCTCTAAAACCCAACTGTTAAACTTTTGGGGCCAGTTTTTCCAACGGACCAAGACCCATTTTTTGCCCCTTTCTCTCTTATGATCTAGAATTTCCTCCACGTGAAAGACTTTGTCTTTAACCACCTGTACCTTCTGTAGCTCCTTCTCGTAAAACGATCCCTCTATAAGCTCCCCGTCATAATCTTTTAATTTGTAGACAGGGGGTATGCGAGGTAGACATTCGGTAACGGTGAACACTTCGTCACTATAACCTTGCTCATATTTCTTGTCGAAAACACCCCTCAACTTTGATATACGTACCATGTCCCCCACTATGAATTTAAAATCAATTTTTTTCTTACGGCGAAGGGGGAACAAACCATACAGATTTTTAAAGACTTGAAAAGAGTTTTCAGAAGAGACCTCTGCGGGCTTCATCCTTATACTCTTATGGTAGCTGTAGTTGTAACTCTTTACTAAATCTTGAACTATATCGATATATCTATGCGTGTTGTGAGCTGTAAAATATCTCCACATCCGCTCCTTCAGAGTGCGGTTAAAGCGTTCGACAACTGAAGCTTTCAAATCCGAGCCTGTAGCAAAATGTACTATATTATGCTTCTTCATGAGTTTCTGAAAAGTATTATTAAAAAATTATTTTCCGCCATCAGTCTGCACTTTCTTGGGGACTCCTCCTTCCTTCAAGATAGATTCAAAGGCCCTGGTCACCTCTGCCCCACTCTTATTTCTTAAGACCCTTACAAATGCCATTTTAGAGAAAATATCTATAACCGTTAGCATGTATCGATTTCCATCATTTTTATCTGCATGGCCTGCATGTCACATAGATCCGCCTGAAACTGGGACAGGGCATGAGTCGCAAAAACTCTATTTCTTGGAAATTGTTTTCGTACAGGTTTATGCAGAGTATAAGCATCCTGCGCGGCTAACCAATCATCCACTTGAGCAACGCCTAACCGGCTACCTGTTCCCTCGGCCAAAGCTCTCTGTAAACGCTCCTTACCCCCATAAGACCCAGGGTTAGAGGGGGTGTAATACACCTTTTTCAACATCTGCTCCGCCATCCTTCCTGCCTCTCTGAGGTACAATAACGTTAATGAGCCACTTTCAAATAACGACAACATTTCAGTTTCATTTTTTATTTTTTAAATTTTTTAATTTTTGCAAACATCATGTATTACATATACAGACAATTTAGGATTCGTTGCAGTATACTTGTCCCCGTTTTCTCAATGATCCCAGCATGCAACACCCTGTATATTTGGTTTAGATTTACAGGCTTTTGTCGCTGAATTTTTAAAACACACACATCAGATATATAAGTATATAAACATCAAATGTGATACATGTTACAATTAAACGGTGTTTCAAACAAATAAAGTAAAATCTTAGACAAGTTTGTTTCTAGTTCTTCAGAATCATCCACAAGACGTGAGACCAGTTGTGTCCATTGCATACTCTCGCCCGTATGTCGTACATGATTCATGATTTGCTCCATTTTTAGCACACGCTCTACATTAGCCCAGGTATTATGGGTTGTGTAGAATGATACATGGTTCACTTTATTTTCAATAATTTGATGCATCACATTTGTAAGTTCTCTCAAAAGAAAAAACATATTTATTTTCTCTAACATCGTATGTATATAGTTCCCCGTTGCTTTACATCTAAATAATAAATAGGTATTGTCACTCGGTCTCTGGGGTTTTGTTGAGCCAGAAAGTCATCACGTCCTCCACCACAGCTTCCCGGTATTTGTTGTCGTCCACCAGGGTTTGTTGGATTTCTTTGAGTTTCTCGTGGATGTAGATCACCTCCTTCAGTTCATGTAGGAAAGCCTCGGTTACCCCGTAAACTCTGGGAATAGAAGGCACAAGACCTATAGACTCCAGGGCTCTGACCAGCGCAGGTATAAACCTGCAGGACCACAGTCTTTTCACCAGCTCCTCAAAATGGTTGAAGAAGTAGTATTTTGGGGGCTCGTATAAACACGGATGCCGGCGCTGGCTGGGGTGATTGATCTCACAACCGATGCATTTTTCACGTATATACTCTCCAATCACCACGTTTAAAAGTGTGGCTACAGAGGCCTTGATGGTGTCCACAAAAATAGTACTGACCACCCCATCAAACACATCCTCAGGCTGTGGACATGTAGGGGGTGTCGAGGGTCTTGGCTGGGGGGAGTAGAATGGTTGGCTGCGAGGCATACAGTCCTTAGGGTCTGGCCCCCATGACGTATCAGAGTCCAGGTATGTTGTAGGAATATCCATGGTATATGCTGAAATGAAGAAGTGGAGGCTTTAAGGGACCTCCTTTTATTGTAGAACCAGGCCTTTGGGTGGGGTCAGGGCGTGGTTAACGCAGCCGCGTACTTAGTTTTCTTCAGGGGCTGACCCTTCTGAGGATGAGCCTTCTTGGGATTGCTTTGAATCATAATCCTCAGGATTCGTATATATTATGCACTTCCTTAGCTGAACAATGCTCTGCCACTGTTGGCTCTGTACAAAAAGAACGTCCAACAACTCTAACATGCTCAATTCCATTAGCTCCCAACTTTTAAAAGGAATAAGCATGCGCAACCTGAAATCCCCAGTCAGGCCACCATCACAAATGTTTTGGTTGCGGGTTTCCTCGGTGCTGATATAGAACTCCACGCAGCCACATGGAAGTCCATTCTTTCTCTGTATTTTCACCCTGTGAAATACTCTTCCTGAGGAGTCTGGGGTACCTTCCCAACGGGTCTCGTAGCCCGTGAACAAGCTATACCCCTTGGTGATAACTCTCAGTTCGGGACACAAAACCTTGTGAAAAACCGCCCAGTCTTCAGCCCCATAGTCCACTCCTAAAGTCTGGTCTGTATATTCAACACCTTCGGCTACAGTATAGAGTTTCACTCTACGGGCCGGGTAATCAAACTGATACCCCCAGTGCTGTCCATTAGACATCAGCACTTGATCTTTCAGTGCAGTTGCGGGCGGTATTTGGGTTCTACACACACATATAAACCGCTTTTTTGGCGCGTCGTATATTGTTGCTTTATACTGGGTCTTTTCTCTATGTTTCAACCGAGGTCCTGCTTCCGTTGTTACGGTCATCACTGCTTTACCAAAATCCATGTTTATTTTAAAAATCTTGTTTAGTGTTCTGGGGCCGCATATGTGTCTGGGGCGTATTTATAAGACGTCTGCCTCCAACACATAACCCCCCGGACATTCCTAATTCATAGACAACAACCCTAAGAGCAATAAAATAGGGGGGTGTGGGGTCATCCTCTTTGAAATGTTCAAACACAACCCCCCCAGTTCAATGAGGGCCCTACACATCAATCATCATGACAACTTCAAAGAGATGCAATATAGATATAACACACACTCTAACACGTGACAGAACAGGATAAAACTATATGACCCTAACCACGTGACACCTTCCCGCCAGGATGTCCAGACCGGATGCCCTTATTTGGGCATGTACGAACCAGCCGGACATAGGGTCATAAATCAGACGCATAGGGTCATAAATCACGATTTTGACCGATGCCGTCTCCTTTATTCTCTCTCACAACTGTAGCTGAAAACATTAGCATTGTCATCCTTTCTGTACATTTGCATGACTTTACAGCATAATAAATGTTTGAAAAGTAACAATCCACTGTAGATGGAGTGCTCTGTCTAGTGTCTGGCACCTGAGACAGGATAGACTGGGCCTTAAGTGTACTTAATACGTCTCTACATGTTCATTGGTTCTACTTAACAGGGCATGCATTTTGTTTTAAAATGTCAAGACCTCCTGTAAATAAAGCTATATGTCTGGACTTTTCATTAACAATCACCTTTAAAAAATCATAATCATCATAATAGAATTCTAGATCATGTTTAGGCCTAAACTTCTTTCTCACTTCATACCAACTGTATTGCCAATTCTAATCAACAAATGTTTCTCCTTAAATAACAAACAATAAATATGTTGATAAAACAGAATTACAAATAACTACCTATGAATATATCAAGCATGGTGAACCAAAGGTATGAGGAATACACACTATGCTCTTCACCTAGTTTCTGCCCTAATACACACTCTAAACCCAGCATCAATGTTAGAGAGGGAGTGTATCACTGTGGCCGTTATACTGCACTGTGATACATCCCTGTACAAAACCCCCTCTCCTGTCTAGACTGAGGAATTTACACTGTAGTGAGGGCAGCTGTGTGAAACATCAGACGTCGATGCCTTTTATCTCAATATCAAAAGGAAGCATCTGTTGTGTTCTGTACAACATTGTTTCCCAACAAATGATTATGAACAAAATGGTTTCAACGTCTTTATGGAGGAAACATAAAAACGTCTCATTAATCCTTCATGTAGCCCATCAACTAACCTCAAATTTCGCACTTGACATTGCTATATATCAGTAGTCGGCGATATAAAATGTTTCTAAATTCTGCTACAGTGAGTGGAATGAGACAGTATTTGATATGACTATATATAATACTTGGTAGTCAATAATAATAAATAAAGCTATATGTCTGGACAACGTGATAACCATGATTGTTACATTTTAATGTCAGGACTGATCACCTTTAAAGGGTGCTACACTGTATATTTATATGGACAGGCATGTCAGAAAACAAACATGATTGTCATTCAACAATTTGGCTAAAATCAGCAAAGTAGGAATCAATATGAAATCAGAAACATAGGACACAAAAGCAGAATAGCAACCAAAACTGGAATGGAGAAAATGAAGATGAGAGTATGACCATTCAAATTCATAGCAGTGAAATGATCTCCCATATGGGTCCAGAGTGTAGTCAGTGTGCAGACAGTACAATCCTGTCAACCCTCATGTCCAAGGAGATGTTTTAGAATTGATGTTTATCACTGTGGCCACTCCCATACACAGTGACTCATGACATTACAAAACCCATGTATTTGTATTTATTAGGGATCCCCATTACTCTTCCTGGCATCCAAACACATTAAGGCACTTACATTACATATAAAACTAAAATAAAGCAGTACATCATATAACATTATTACACCACTACATATCTACAATACAACATGTATAATACCACCATACAACAATATTACAATGTACGTGTGTGCTAGCGCTTGTGTGCATATGCATGTCACATACAGCCACAGAATCCTCTCAGTAAAACTCACTGAAACTTCCAATGTCTCCATGTAGACCATGGGCCTGTTGCACAAAAGTAGAATTAAGACATCCGGGATAAATGACTCAGCTGAGCTCAATGAAGCCAAAACATGTGCGTCCAGGCTTAATTGGTTGCACAAAGACCAAGCCAGGATGAGCAGACACGGATTCATTAAGCCAGGTGAAACCAATCCTGGATAGGTGCACGCTCACGGCTCACTCAAATAGACCCCGCCACAGATCACAGATTAACTGATTTACCATGGCAACTAGAGCCGCGTACTTTTCCCCGTCGGAAGCACAAATCCTCATGGAGGCATACGAGGAGGTAAAAGATATAATTAAGAAGAAAGGCAACACCGCCACAGTGATAAAGCAAAGAGAAAAAGCATGGCAAAGTATTGCAGACCGCCTGAATGCGTAAGTAGTGCACAATTACACAGTCACCGCTCCGCTGAAACATCACAATTACAATTCAAATATTTAATTCACATCTCCAAAAATGCAGTTGTACTGTAATTATGAAACGGTAAAATTTTTAATTGAAATGCACTGCAGATATGAGTGAAATTGTGTAAAGTAACTCCATCACACTGTATAAAGCTATGATAGATTTTTTGATATTTTTACTGAAAACAAGACAAAAATACCAAGTAATTTTTTGCAGTGTGACTCCATTAAATGTGTGTGTGTGTGTGTGTGTGTGTGTGTGTGTGTGTGTGTGTGTGTGTGTGTGTGTAGATTAAACATGAACGGGCCAAAACGGACATGGCAGCAGGTCAAAATCAAATACAAGAACATTCTGCAGAATGGTATGGTCCCTGACTAATATTTAACAAAGCACAAGCATATATTGTACCCAGAAGGTGCCTGCTCACACATTGTCTGTACTGTTTTAGCAGTGAAAAAGAATACCCACAGACAAGGCACGGGTGGTGGGTCACCAAAGGCTGACCTTACCCCAGCAGAGGACATGGCCTTGGAGCTAAATAAAGGCAGGCCCGTCTTAGAGGGGATCCCTGGGGGGAAAGAGACGAGCATAGGTTCCTCCCAAGATGCCACCCGCTTCATTCAAGGTATGTCCTTCCATCTCTACATGGGATACAACCACATTCATATTGAATCAATTTGGACTGTCTGACTTTGGTTTACCTATTGCCTTGCAGTGTCTGGCAGCACTGTGTTCCTGTTAGAGCCACCAGCACAAGCACCAGACGATGCTGATCCAGTGAGTACTCCATCAAAGGCATACTGTAGGCCTGGCATGTCTTGTCTACTAGCTTCAATATGAATCCGATTAAATGTGATAGGGTGAAGGCCCCAGTGCAGCAGCAACAGCACATGATGGAGACGATGATGAGGAGGAGACCATCTCTCTGGATTCCAGAAGGCATGAGGTATCATGTTAAGACTGTGAAAGTACTATTTACTCTACAATGGTGAGGAGTCCTCATCAAAATCAAAAAATCTAATTTCTTTTACAGGACCCAGATGCTATACAGTGGGAAAACCAGCCTGGCAACATAGTGCGTATTAATAAAAGGACACCACATCCTGCCAAATTCCAGCTGCGCTAATTGTATTGTGTTCACAGAGCTCACAAGCTATCAGAAAGTTGTATGGCAACCACCTCCGGCGCCAAATAGAACTGGCAGACATAGACATTCAGTACAAGAAGAAAAAGATGGAAAATCTTGCACTGGAGTCCGAAATAAAAAAGAGGACAATTAGGAAACTGGACCTTGAAATAAAAAAACTTGAGAGGGAGGTGAGATATGCCTTCAATGTACACTGTATGCTAACTGTAACACAAATGTATTAATCATTATTTTTCTTTCCTCCCCCAGCTCCAAGAAGATGACACAGCTCAAAATAAAAATTAGGTATATTCTCGTAAAGTCAAGTGAGCCATGACATATGAGCTCTTATTGTGAGCACACAGGACGGTGGCATCTTTCTAAGGTTTTTTTTATTTTCCCAGCAATCAGTACAACCAAGTCATCGTTATAAGGCATCGCCCTCTTTTGCCCACCCCCCCAGCACCAGGTGTGGCCACTAGCCTATATGAAGGCCCAAAATTGTGTGTTCCTTTCTGCTCTGACAATGGCATGCCCATTCGTGCGAGATGTGGTGGATGAAGAAGCACTTGTGCTGAGGAGAGCCTTCAGGCGAGAAAGGGTCTTCAGGGACCGGTTGGACCCACTGGCCTTCCCTGATGACCATCTATATGAAAGATACAGGTTTTCTGCAGATGGCATCAGGTATCTATGCAGACTACTGGGTCCCAGGATTAAGCACCGCACTGCACGGAGCCATGCACTGAGTGTGGAGCAAATGGTTTGTGTGGCCTTGCGCTTTTTTGCTAGTGGAGCCTTCCTGTACTCAGTGGGGGATGCAGAACAGCTGAACAAGGCCACAATTTGCCGCACAATAAGGAGTGTGTGTCTGGCTATCAAAGCATTAGCAGATGTCTTCATCTCCTTCCCTGGCCACAGAAGACTCTGTGACATCAAAGAGGAGTTCTATAGGATTGCAGGTAAGAGGATCTACAAATTACAGGACAACTGTTAACACATAGTAGGATACTCATTACTTTGTGTGACAGGTTTCCCCAATGTCATTGGTGCAGTGGACTGCACACACATAAGGATAAAAGCCCCCTCAGGTGCCCATGAGGCCGATTTTGTGAATAGGAAATCCTTTCACAGCATTAATGTTCAGGTGAACATAACTTTTTGATATTGTCCATTGACGAACACTCTGCATTGCCAGTGATGTGCATTGATTGGTGTAATATTCCTCATCTTATGATTTCAGATGGTCTGCAATGCTGACTGTGTGATCAGCAATGTTGTGGCAAAATGGCCTGGCTCAGTCCATGACTCCAGAATCTTTCGGGCCTCTGAAATCTATCAGTGCCTATCACAAGGTAAGCCACACAACCCCTATTTATAACCATCATGGCTGTGTCAAGAATATCACTGTGTTTATGAGGTAGTAATGATGAGATTTTGTGTTGACAGGTGAATTCTCTGGTGTGTTGCTGGGAGACAGGGGGTATGGCTGCCAGCCTTTTCTCCTGACACCTTTCACAGACCCCCAGGAAGCACAGCAGGCCTACAACCATGCCCATGCCATGACCAGGGCCAGAGTTGAAATGACCTTTGGCCTCCTGAAGGCACGCTTTCACTGCCTTCACAAATTAAGGGTCAGCCCTGTTAGGGCATGTGATATTACTGTGGCTTGTGCTGTCCTCCACAATGTGGCCTGCCTGAGGAAGGAGAGGGCCCCCAGAGTGCCACCAGCCATGGACTGGGACAATCCGGCAATCTTCCCTGATGACGACAGTGGTCGGCTGCTGAGGGACCAATATGTGTTGAATTATTTTAGTTAGTATGTGTGCTTTCAATTTTGGTTAAATATGTCCTGCGGTGGCAGAGGAATTGGGGTTTTTTTGGGTTCGTTTTTTTACGAATTTGGCCTCTTATGATGTTTGTGCGGTATACTGTGTGTAATACAAGGCTGCAGGGAGGCTACTGCATCCATTCATTTGTCTGTTCAGTTGATGTGTATGGATTTGTCCTGCATTTATTTTAGTGTGCAGACATGCAGGGTGTGTTATATACAGACCTTTGAATGTGTATGTATCATTTTGTATAATATGCTTGGATTCTGTGCTTTCCATCTTGTAGTCACTGTGACTTCAGTTTCGAAAGGAGCTCATGGTTTACCTGCTTTGTTTTGTCCTTATTCAATAAAGGAACATAATGTTACACATTGTGTTTTTATATTCATATGGAATGTGTATTTGTTTATATGACAGAGTACTAGGGCCACACTGAAGAAAAAGGATAAAGTCATAAATTTATGAGGCTGGTTCTTTCTGCAGAAAAGCTACATATTGTTTTTACAGTTTTGATACTTATGACAATGTGATACTTAATATTCTGGCACATCAGCATGTCTTTGTTTATGAAACCATACTGAAGTACAATTTCACGAAATGCCCCACATCTGTCATTTTAACAACTGTCCTCCTTTAAAACAACCGGTTACAATATTATTACTTGTGTTTTTTTCCCCTCTGTGGCCCTAATATTCTATCATTTTATATATAGCCTTATAGTCTATGGGAAACTGTAAATTATCTAATGATAGCAACATAATCTAAAAATTATTTTTTATCCAAAATCATTGAAATTAATGATCACAAACGTTTAAATAATGACAGTGGGTCTAGTTATATGTGATAACAATGTATAGTGAGCAGTGAAATAACTATTGGTTTCCATTTGTGGTGACTGCTGACTGACATTAGGGATGAGATTAAATAGATCCTGGAATTTAGCCTGGTCTGGAGCAGGCTAGCTCCACAGAATAAATCTCCATGGTAATTTATACCATAACATATCCTCCTGCCCCCTATCCATCTTTAGTGCAACCGGATTACGGATCAATTGAGCCAGGATCACCAAGATATCCTGGCTTAATCCCTTATCCTAGTTTTGTGCAACACGCCCCAGGTTTGCGCTTAGTCAGACTATCATTTGTTTTTCAACAGGCTAATGACCCAACACACCTCCAGGCTGTGTAAGGGCTATTTGACCAAGAAGGAGAGTGATGGAGTGCTGCACAGATGACCTGGCCTCCACAATCACCCGACCTCAACCCAATTGAGATGGTTTGGGATAAGTTGGACCGCAGAGTGAAGTAAAAGCAGCCAACAAGTGCTCAGCATATGTGGGAACTCCTGTTCTGTTGGAAAAGCATTCCAGCTGAAGCTGGTTAAGAGAATTCCAAGAGTGTGCAAAGCTGTCATCAAGGCGAAGGGGGGCTTTTTTGGTTACTACATGATTCCATATGTGTTATTTCATAGTTGTTGATGTCTTCACTATTATTGTACAAAGTAGAAAATAGTACAAATAAAGAAACACCCTTGAATGAGTAGGTGTGTCCCAAACTTTTGACTGGTACTGTACAAGAAAAGTACATTTCGTATTTGAAGTATATTATTAGAATATATAGTATATTTACGTATGCTTTAGTATACTTGTAATATATTAAAATATTTAAAAAAATTCTCGCTTGGGTAGCTATAATGGAATACCGTCACCACTAAAATGTATTAAAATGTTATTCACAAATATATATTGTGGGATTGATTCAGTGTTTTTTGACAACTATGTGTCACGTTCTCCAAGATAGCAGGAAAGGGGTAAGTCAGGCGCAGGAGACTGAGGTCCGTTGAACAAAATGTTAAATACCGTCACGGGCAAAACACAGCGACAAGGCAGGGTGCACAGAAGAAAAAGGAGGAGGAAAAATGCTCCAAACTCCATAATAGACGGGGCGCAGCCCGGCAACCCTAATGCCTATACAAATACGTAGCGTAATCTAATAATCATAAATCCTGCTTACTAAAGTAACGTCACACGAAACAATCCCGCACAAATCCCAAACAAAAACAGCCAAACTAAATCCCCCCCCACTAATGACAAACAAGGAACAGGTGCAAACTAAAACAGACATAACCAACAGACACTGAAACATGGATCGGTGGCAGCTAGTAGACCGGCGACAACGACCGCCGAGCACCGCCCGACCGGGGAGAGGCGCCACCTTCTGTGGATGTTGTGACAGTATGCCACTGGGCACAGATGTCAGTTCAATGTCTAGTTTTGATTTACATTTGGATGAGTTATCAATTCATCATGACATCAACAACAACTGTCACCATGTCTTTGGATTTAGGTTAATAGTTGGGTGAAAAAAAAAAGCCTTTACATTGATGACTTCTTGCAAATTCAATCAGTTTTCCACATTGATTCAACATCATCACATAGATTGGATGTTTAAGTGACGTGGAAACAACATATATTCAACCTGTTTTTGCCCAGTGGGATGCCCATCATCATACTATAATAACATGATAATAGCTTGTAGCAATATTAATCTACTTTCGCGAGGAATAATTAGTAAAGTAATTCTCACACTGTCTTTACAACTTTTCCTCAGGGTTTGTGTTGTAAATGGGAAATGTATTCTCCATCAATTTACCTGATAAAACAGATACATAGACACACAAACAGCAGGACTTCTTCTTCATAACAAAGCATCTCAAGATGACCTCATACCAGGTGAACTATAGGCATTTATCAAAGCCTCTTGTGATTTGTCCTCCCAGTGAGGAGGAGCTCATGCAAAACTCTCCAGTCCTCCATCTTTATTATTGTCTCTGTTAAAACCTCTTCGGGATAGGGGGCAGTATTTTCACGGCCAGATGAAAAACGTACCCAAATTTAACTGCCTGCTACTCGGGCCCAGGAGGTAGGATATGCATATTATTAGTACATTTGGATAGAAAACACTCTGAAGTTTCGAAAACTGTTTGAAAGATGTCTGTGAGAATAAAAGTACGCATATGGCAGGCAAAAACCTGAGAAAAATCCAACCAGGAAGTGGGAAATCTGAGGGTTGTAGTTTTTCAAAACATTGTCTATTCAATTTGTAGTGTTAACGGGGTCATGTTGCACTTCCTAAGGCTTCCACTAGATGTCAACAGTCTTTAGAACCTTGCTTGAGGATTCTATGGTGAATTTGAAGGGAATAACAGCCCAACGAAGTAGGTGTCCCATTATAAGGCATGGGTTCAGTCACACGCGTCGCCTTTGGGAGCGAGCTGAGTTCATATTCATTCCTAAAGAGAACGGATAGGTCCGGTTGGAATTTTATTGAAGATATATGTTAAAAACAACCTAAAGATTGATTCTATACATCGTTTTACATGTTTCTACAAACTGTAGTATAACTTTTTGGACTTTTCGTCTGGACGAAGTAAGGACACGCCTTGTGGATTTGGATAGTGAACCTAACGCGCGAACAAAATGGATGTATTTGGACATAAAGATAAACTTTATCGAACATTTATTGTAGAGCTGGGATGCCTTGGAGTGCATTCTGATGAAGATCATCAAAGGTAAGCGAATATTTATAATGTAATTTCTTAGTTTTATTGACTCCATCATTTTTTAAATCTGACACAGCGGTTGCATTTAGGAGAAGTATATCTATAATTGTGTGCATAACATTTGTATATTGATCAAAGTTTATGATGAGTATTTCTGTAATATGTGTGCTCATTGTGCTCATTCACCGGAAGTTTCGGAGGGAAAACATTTCTGAACATTACGCGCCAATGTAAAATGCTATTTTTGGATATAAATATGAACTTGATCGAGCCAAACATACATGTATTGTGTAACATGAAGTCCTATGAGTGCCATCTGATGAAGATCATCAAAGGTTAGTGCTTAATTTTAGCTGCATTTCTGATTTTTGTGACGTCTCTCCTTGCTGGGAAAATGGCTGTGTGGCTTTTCTTGTTTAGGATGGTGTCCTATCATAATCTAATGTTTTGCTTTCGCCGTAAAGCCTTTTTGAAATCGGACAATGTGGTTAGATTAAGGAGAATCGTATCTTTAAAATGGTGTATAATACTTGTATGTGTGAGAAATTTGAATTATGAGATTTTTGTTGTTTTGAATTTGGCGCTCTGATTTTTCACTGGCTGTTGTCAAAATCAATCCCATTAACGGGATCCAAGTGTTAAGGGGTCTCCAAGAGGTTATTAATTAAAGGCTGTTTCTGCTGAGGACTGACTCAACTACCTTTAGAGAACTACACAGATCACCATGTTTCCTACCACAGGAATACTCTTACTGACAGTCTATCTAACAGGTGAGGATATTAACAATGTTTATCAAATGAATAAGTCAACACATCAGGATTTATTTACTTCATCATGATCTCTGCTTTCTATTTCCACAAGTACTCATGGTCAGACACTGACTGAGTCTGGACCGGTAGTTAAAAATCCTGGAGAATCCCACACACTGAGTTGTACAGCCTGGGTTCACATTCAGTAGATACCATATGGCTTGGATGAAACAGGCTCCTGGGAAAGGACTTGAGGTTGTTGCCTTTATACACACTGGTGGTTCGAGTCCATTCTATTTCCAGACAGTCCAGGGTAGATTCACCATCTCCAGAGATGACTCCAGCAGTAAGCTGTACCTACAGATGAACAGCCTGAAGAGTGAGGACAAAGCAGTGTATTACTGGGCCCGGTACACACAGTGAGAGAGCTGTACAAAAAACACTTCCCCATTCAGCACAAGCAGCATCAATACCCTCAGATTAATGTTGTCGAACGACAATGTTCACAAGCACAAACATGGAAATACATTTTAACAATGACCATAATTGTAATAATTTTTGTTCAACATATTAGGATTACCAACAATGCAAGAAACTATCCATGTAATTACTGTCCCATAATTGAGGTCTTTTATAACCCCAACCATTTTCCACTAATATTGGCAGTTCTTTTATTCCGGCAAATATCACTTGTCTCTCGACGCCTCTCACTCTCTCCACCTTTCTATTATACAAACAGTCTCTCATTGTGTGTTCCATAGATTATCCCTCTGAGTCCTGGAGAGGAGAGAAGTGCATCTCCTACCAGTACAGCTTCAACACAAACCATGTTCACTGCATCTCCACTGCCGCTGCTGAGTCTCTTTGGATCTGGGGGATAAACACATTAATGAAAATTGAATTAGACTGATATAATTTGACACTATTTGGAGCTTCCTTCTTTCTCTTCCCAAAGGTGCTCACTGTGAATAACTCACTCAGCCAGCCTCTATGACTGTCCAGCCAGTCAACCACTGAACATCTCCTGTAAGGTTCCATACTCTTTATCTAGCTATTGGACAGCTTGGATCCGACAACCTGCAGGGAATGGACTGGAGTGGATTGGGCAAAAATATACTGGAAACACAGTCTACAAGGATTCACTGAAAAACAAGTTCAGCCTCAATTTAGACTCCTCTTTAACAGGACAGAACCTGCAGACTAAGACACAGCTGTGTATTATTGTGCCAGAGACTCACTGTGATATGAACCAGGGCCAGACATGTAAAAAAACACTCATCCCTTAAACAGCTGGAGCAATGGTGATATTAGCCTTCTTAATGAAATGAAATAATGTCAGATCCCCCCATGGAATGACTAATTTAGTTTATACTACATTGGTATCTTTGAAATAATAATAAATGATTGGCTTAGACATAATATATATGTTTGCTCAATGCATAGCTCCAACCTTCTCCATAATATAATATATAATAACAAGTTCCAAGCTGTGGACCTTCTTTATTAGACATTATAATATGTATATTGTATGCCCACCTCTACAGTATAACCCCTCCCTCCATCCATCTCTCTACGTCAATGCAAACCCTCCCTCTGGTTCTTTCCCTACTTAAACAGTGTCTGTCTGTCTGTCTGCCCTTAGAAGCCCTCTGAGTCCTGGAGAGTAGAGAAGAGCAGCGCCTACCTGTTCAGCTTCAACACAAACCATGTTCCCTGCATCTCTGCTGCTGCTGGTAGCTGCCTCTTGTGAGTCTCTGTTAATACAAATTGAGATTTATTACAACTCTGGAATGATCATTTCTAATTCCGGATGAAAACTGACAATGCTGTATATTGATGTGTGTTTCTCCATACAGGTGTTTACTGTGATGTTGAACTCATCCAATCTGGTCCAGTGGTTATAAACCCAGGAAAGTCTTTCAGCATCTCCTGCAAATTCTCTGGGTTTTCTATATCTTCTTATTGTCTTGGATGGATACGACAAGCTGAAGGGAAAGCTTTGGAGCATGTTGGTCTTACATGCAGTGGTAGTGCTTCCACTGTAGATTCACTGAAGAGCAAGATCAGTTCTAGTTATGACAGCTCCAGTAGTACAGTGTTTCTACAAGGGAACAACTTCCAGACTGAAGACACAGCTGTGTATTATTGTGCTCGGTGGACACAGTGATACAAACCATGACCAGAGCTGTACAAAAACCCATCCTCCAGGGATTCATTGTAGCTTATAATAAGGACTTATTAAATTAAATAGAACAGAGATGTTTTTCAATATCACATTTGTAAACAATTATAAGCTCAGTACTGGCGGTGCTGGAAATTAATATCTGAGTTGTTTGCCTTATAAGACTTGATGGTAATTCTAATTGATGTCAATCAAACATTCAGTGAACTCCTTCATGATCCATTACATTATAGTTTTAATCATTAATTTAATAAAGGTGGCCTCAACAATACAGAACAATAAGGTCTAAGCTCTGTATTACCAAAAAGACACAAAGAACAAATAATATGTTAGAAATATATTTTTATAAAAAAACTTCAGATCATTGACACTCCTGGGTTATGATACAAAAAATATTAGCAGAGTGTGAAGCTCATTGTATCACAGTCCTGCCTAACACTATCCTCCAGTATAAGTCTGGCTTTTTACATGGACAATACATTATGTTAGAAGCTTTGGTTTTTCTATTTATATTTTGAGGTTGGACATTAGCACGTTAGCACATGGGGTGTACTGATTGGTGTCACCTCGTTAGTCAGTATGTGTTACACCTGTGCTGGCTTGTCCATCTCGTTAGTCGGAAGGTGTTTCACCAATCATTTTTCTGATCTTCCCTGTTTTTGTTTAGCTCCGCTTTTTGGTTTGCTTCCTGTCTTTAAGTTTAGTGTGGGTTTTTATTTTGCTTTCCTCTTCTTGGGCAAATTAATTTGGCGCTCATGGTGGGTGTCTTTAAGGTTCCAGATGTTGATGCTAGTCAACTTTCAGTGGACACCCCCATGAGTGTCTTTAAGAACCCCTCGTGAAACACCACCTGTTTCGTTTTGGTTTTTGGACTCTGTTAGTTCCCCCTTCTGTTTGAGGGAAAAATGTTGGTTTCTTGCTGGGGAATGTAACAATTATAATATTTATAGCTTGTACAGATATGAAATATTTTTATCCCACTGATAATCCCATTAAAACTTCTTGGGGCTAGGGGGCAGTATTTGCATGGCCGGATAAAAAAACGTACCCGATTTAAACTGGTTACTACTCTTTTCCAGAAACGAAAATATGCATATAATTAGTATATGTGGATAGAAAACACTCTAAAGTTTCTAAAACTGTTTGAATGGTGTCTGTGAGTGTAACAGAACTCATATGGCAAGCAAAAACCTGAAAGAAATCCTACCAGGAAGTGGAAATCTGGACGTGTGGGCTCTATTCAAGCCATTGTCTATTGAACACACTGTGACGTGGTAATCATTGTGCACTTCCTAAGGCTTCCACTAGATGTCGACATTCTTTCTAAAGTTGTTTGAGGCGTCTATGATGAACAGAGACCTTATGAGAGGGCTGGGAAGTTGGTCACCCAGGGAAGGCCATCGCGTCATAAATCCTCTCCTCATGCAAATTTCACCTAGCCCCTCTTCCTTTCTCTCCCTCTACCTCCTCCTTATATAAAACCTCTCTGTATCTGAGAGTCCTAGTACGTCCCTATGAGTACTTGAGAGTAGAGAAGAACAGCTCATACCGGTTCAGCTCCAACAGAAACCATGTTCCCTGCATCTCTGTTGCTGCTGCTGGTAGCTGCCTCCTGTGAATCTGGGTAGGGGCGAAAAACACAAACTTTGTTATTGTGAGATGTTGTTATTATTATTATTCATCATTTTTTTAACATTACTGAACTCACACTCTTTTTAATTGTTTTATTTAACCTTTATTGAACTAGGCAAGTCAGTTTAGAACAAATTCTTATTTACAATGACAGCCTACACCAGCCAAACCCTCCCCTAACCCGGACGATGCTGGGCCAATTGTGCACCGCCCTATGGGACTCCCAATCACGGCCGGTTGTGATACAGCCCGGGATCGAACCCAGGTCTGTAGTGACACCTCTAGCACTGCAATGCAGTGCATTAGACCGCTGCGCCACTCAAGATCACAAATAATGTAGTGGAGATTGATGGTTCAGACTTACAGTATTACTGTGCTCGCCTCCACAGTTATACAAACCAGCACCAGACCTGTACTAAGACTCACTCCTGACTGTTGTCTGATCAGTATAACCTGTGTTGCTGTGATACTGATGTGACTCCTTGATTGATCTGACCTGTCATTCCTCTCCCTCCTCAGGTGTCCACTGTCAGGTCGTACTCACACAGGCTGAACAGTCAGTCCAGGGGACCCCGGGGATCCCTCAAACCCACATGTGCCTGTAGTGGATTTACTCTAAGCAAAAATTATATCCACTGGATCCACTGGATCCGCCAGGCACCTGGGAAAGGACTTGAATGGATCAGTTACTATTATTCTGACACTGACAAAATAAATGCCCCGGTTGTAAGGGGTCGATTCACAGCATTGAAGGACAGCACTAATTTATATCTGCACATGAGCCAGTTGAAGCCAGAGGACTCTGCAGTGTATTACTGTGCTAGAGATTCACTATGGTTAAACTAATGAGAATAGCCATACAAAAACCATCTGGTACAGAAAGGAAGGATGTGCACAAACACACAGACACACGTAGTATGACCAGTAGACCATGACAAGGGGATACATGAGGAACAATTCTAATGATGTATCAAATAATAACACAATGATACACCTGTTAAATACATGGTGCTAGTGTTGTTGATGCACCAACAGGGGACAGTCACTCTCCATATGAATAAAATATAGTACTGATGAAGCTCTGCTAATCAGTTTTATTACTATAAAAAAGTATAATGTAGATACAAATATTTAAGTTTGTCAAAGAAATCTGTCTGCAGTATAAAACTGGCTTCAACATAAATACTAGTCTATGTGTAACATTTTGCTATTTTGTGTATTTAATGTTGTTCATAATTTCCTTTCCCAGGTGTACAGAGTTATTAACTCACTCAGCCAGCCTCTATGACTGTCCAGCCAGGTCAACCACTGACCATCTCCTGTAAGGTCTCTTCTTCTGTTGGTAGCTATTGGACATCTTGGATCCGACAGCCTGCAGGGAAAACACTAGAGTGGAATGGAAATGTATATTCTGGAGACACACAATTAAAGGATTCTCTGATGAACAAGTTCAGCCTCTCAGTAGACTCTAGCAGTAATACCGTGTTTTTAAAAGGGCAGAACCTTCAGACTGATGACACAGCTGTGTATTATTGTGCCTACCCTCACAGTGATACAAACCAGCACCATAGCTGTATAAAAACCCATCCTCTGGGATACTATATAGAATATGGAAGCTGAAGATTAGATATAATGCTCCTCAGTTCCACTCATTTTATTGAAAAATAAATGCGTTATCCATAAAATACTCAATGAGAATGTCTGAAATGTTTCAACATTATGTATGACAAGCCGTTCATCTTCCCGGACCAAAAGATGGTGCCATGACAACACAGGTCATCACTGCCACGACTGGTAGTCATTCCTTACTGATCCAAAATGTAAGTATGTACAATGCCTTCGGAAAGTTTTCAGACCCTTTGACTTTTTCCACATTTTGTTAGGTTACTGCCTTATTCTAAAATTGATTAAAAAGAAAAATTCCCTCATCAATCTCCATACAATACCCCATAATTACAAAGCAAAACCAGGTTTTTAGACATTTCTGCTAATTTATTAAAAATAAAAAACGTAAATATAACATTTACATAATTATTAGACCCTTTACTCAGTAATTTGTTAAAGCACCTTTGACAGCAATTACAGACTCGAGTCTTCTTGGGTATGATGCTACAAGCTTGAGTTTCTCCCATTCTTCACTGCAGATCCTTTCAAGCTCTGTCAGGTTGGATGGGGAGTGTTGCTGCACAACTATTTTCAGGTCACTTCAGAGATGTTCGATCGGGTTCAAGTCCGGGCTCTGTCTGGGCTACTCAAGGACATTCAGAGACTCGTCCTGAAGCCACTCCTGCGTTGTCTTGGCTGTGTGCTTAGGTTCGGTGCCAGGTTTCCTCCAGATGTGACACTTGGCATTCAGTACAAAGAGTTCAATCTTGGTTTCATCAGTACAGAGAATCTTGTTTCTCATGGTCTGAGAGTCTTTAGGTGCCTTTTGGTAAACTCCAAGCGGGCTGTCATGTCCCTTTAACTGAGGAGAGGCTTCCGTCTGGCCACTCTACCATAAAGGCCTGATTGATGGAGTGCTGTAGAGATATTTGTCCTTCTGGAAGGTTATCCCATCTCCACAGAGATTGGAGAACCTCCCTGACCAAGGCCCTTCTCCTCAGATTGCTCAGTTTGGCCGGGCGACCAGCTCTATGAAGAATCTTGGTGGTTCCAAACTTCTTACATTTAAGAATGATGGAGGCCACTGTGTTGTAGGGGACCTACAATGATGCAGACATTTCCCCAGATCTGTGCCTTGACACAATCCTATCTCGGAGCTCTATGGACAAATCCTTCGACCTCATGGCTTGGTTTTTGCTCTGACATGCACTATCAACTGTGGGACCGTATATCTGTTAAAGGTCCCCAAAGCACACATATCCCTGGGTCGCTCCTCTTTTCAGTTCGCTGCAGCTAGTGACTGGAACAAGCTGCAACAAACACTCAAACTGGACAGTTTTATCTCAATCTCTTCATTCAAAGACTTAAACATGGACACTCTTACTGACAGTTGTGGCTGCTTTGTATGATGTATTGTTGTCTCTACCTCCTTGATCTTTGTACTGTTGACTGTGCCCAATAATGTTTGTACCATGTTTTTGTGCTGCTACCATGTTATGTTGCTACCATGTTGTTATCATGTTATGTTGCTGCCTTGCTATGTTGTTGTCTTATGTCTCTCTTTATGTAGTGTTGTGTCTCTCTTGTTGTGATGTGTGTTTTGTCCTATATTTATATTGTATACATTATTTTATTTTTTAAACCCAGGCCCCGTACCCGCAGGCCTTTTGCCTTTTGGTAGGCCGTCATTGTAAATAAGAATTTGTTCTTAACTGACTTGCCTAGTTAAATAAAGGTTAAATAAATAAACAAATAAAATAAAAATATGTCCTTTCCTTATGCAAATTTCAAATAGCCCCTCTTCCTTTAACTCCCTCCACCTCGTCCCTATATAAAAACCTCTCTGTATCTGAGAGTCCTAGTACGTCCCTCTGAGTCCTGGAGAGGAGAGAAGAGCAGCTCACCAGTTCAGCTTCAACACAAACCATGTTCCCTGTATCTCTGCTGCTGCTTTTGGTAGCTGCTTCCTGTAAGTGTCTTTTTTTAAATGATTTATGGTGAATAAATTCACTAATTGAGTTTTAGATACTGTTTTAACAACATCTGTGATTTCTTTCAACAGGTGTTTATGGTCAGACATTGACTGAGTCTGGACCAGTAGTTAAAAAGCCTGGAGAATCCCACCAACTGACCTGTACAGCCTCTGGGTTCACATTCAGTAGCTATTATATGGCTTGGATTAGACAGGCTCCTGGGAAAGGACTGGAGTGGGTTGCTTATATAGGCACATCTAGTAGTCCAATCTCTTACTCCCAGTCAGTCCAGGGTAGATTCACTATCTCCAGAGATGACTCCAGCAGTAAGCTGTACCTACAGATGAGCAGCCTGAAGAGTGAGGACACAGCAGTGTATTACTGTGCTAGAGAGTCACAGTGGTTAAACTAATGGGAGAAGCCGTACAAAAACCACTTCCCCATTCAGCACAGACAACCTCATTTTTTTTTAAATTAATGATTTAATAGAAAAACGTTCACAAGCATCCCCGTACATGTTATAAAAATAATAACTTGATAAATATAGTATACAGTAGGATTACCAATAATAAGAAAACAATGTTTATCCATTCCAGTTTCATCTCCCATAAGTGTAGTGTTAAAAACTGACACATTATCACATATTTTCCCCCCATTTTGCACTGATATTCCCAGTCCTTTATACCTGATTGTCATTACTCAAATGTAATCTTAACCCTGTCTCTCCCTCTTCCTTATATAAACAGGCTCTATATGTGTGTGTCATAATACATCCCTCTGAGTCCTGGGGAGTAGAGAAGAGCAGCTCCCACCGTTGTGCCTGTCCTCACAAACCATGTTCCCTGCATCTCTGCTGCTGCTGCTGGCAGCTGTTGTCTGTGAGTGTCTATATTGGGACAGGCACAATAAGGAAAATTGGATTAGGAGGAACACACATTCTAGAACTCTCATTGTGTGACAGATCTAAAATTCTGTAAAAGGAGGAGCACAGACTGGGAGTGGTCGTCGTCACTGAGGTAGATGGTCTGCGGAGGGCAGTTATATCAGACTACTGAAATGAGAGGAGACCTTGGGTCTATGTGAACAGAAACACATTTGCATCTCTATGGTGTTAAATGTTTCTCCCCGTAGCTCTAGTGGTCTAAATACTACGTATATTGGTACTATTGAGAAATGTTTTGGTGAAGACTCAAGGTGTTCATGTAGTAGTGACATAGACACGTATTGTGCCAGTGTATCAATAAGAAGTTTTGGGTCCTTGAAAAGCTCTATATATGTCACATGCATTATTATTATTATTATTACCAACACTTCCACCGATCACTATGTTTGAGTTATCTGTTCTTAATAATCAGTTTAGAAACAGGTCATTATGAGCTGTGTAGAATACGTTTACTGAACACTTGCACTGTTGAAGACACTCATGAAGATAACACATTCTCACAAACTGTATATGAACCATGACTACTAAACACCAGACAGTCATCGGTTCCATTGTTCTGTGATAGGCAGGTTAGTGCAGGGCTTGCTGTAATGTCAGTCCAAGCTACCTATAATGAGAAGGTCAGCGCTGAGTATCTAAATATAAAGAGATGGAGAGGAGGGAGACTTTGCATACACCTCCCTCTGGAGGCTTAAATAGAGAATGAGAGATATTCTGCTCTATTCTTTGATTCCTTCCTTCCTGTCCTTTATTCTGCTCTCTGTTTTACAGATTTTACATGTGAGATGTTCAGACTAGATATGTTTGACATTTTATTCAGGGCTGAACAGCACAGAAAGAAGTGCATTTCCCTATCTGGGACAATACAAGTAGTATTGATTTAGATGTATCTGTTACTGCTTATCCCCTCTTTGCAATCTATTGTGAAGTTCCCCAAGGATCTATAATTGGTCCATTACTGTTTTTAGTTTTAGTATATTTCTGTTTGCTGATCACATTAATATAATTCTGTCTGATAAAGATATTCAAAACGTAACTGTCACGACTTCTGCCGAAGTCGGTCCCTCTCCTTGTTCAGGTGGCGTTCGGCGGTCGACGTCACCGGCCTTCTAGCCACCGCCGATCCACTTTTCATTTTCCATTTGTTTTGTCTTAGTCTTACACACCTGGTTTCACTCACCCAATTACCTGTTTATTATTTAACGCTCTGTTCCCCATGTTTGTTTGTGAGGGATTGTTCTTTGTAAATCGGTCCGTTATTTGTGGGCTCGCATATTTTGCCAGGTATTTTTGTATTTTGAGTAAAGTACGTTGTTTACTCATTTCTGCTGTCCTGCGCCTGACTCTCTACACCAGCTACACACAGGACCACATTACAGTAACAGTTAAAATTAACTAAATTCTGTAAAGTTGACTTTGGGCTCATGTAAATGATGTGCTTTTCAGGTTATAATATGTGTGGATTATTTTAAGAGGATAATATTGATTTCAGTGTTTTTTCCATTACTTTTCAGTCTTTCTGCTCTCTCATAGAGAGTGTGTCTGAACAATACTACTGTAGATGCCTAGCTGAGTGAATAAATATCGACAAACGAAATCGTTTAAAAAACAGTCTAAATATGAGTCGTTGTGTTTCGATGAGCTAAACCAGGCTCGTATTAGTTATTCATCTTTGTTCTCCCCTGAACAATAGCCAGCTAGTCCCCCACCTCCCTTCTCCCCTGTCGTTCTCTTGTGTGCTCGCGCTGAGCGCTTGCAGCTTTTGTTACACTGTGAGGCACAGATGGATGTCCCTTTCAAGAAGCCGTGATGTCCCTAGTTTTGATACAGTCAAGCTTGGGCTGTGGGGAAAGTGGAAAGGTGTGTGTGGCAGGGTGTTTTTCAAGGTGTCCTATCAAAGTTGTATGATGTGTGTGATTGCTTGGTCCGGTCCATAGGCCCAACTGCCGTTTCCTCTTCCAACATTCCCGTGATGGAAGATAAACGTTTCCACACCAGGCAGGAATGAACTCCCGATTGAATTGCTACATAGTCTCAAGTAATCTGACCAATTTTATGTTTTCCACTTGGAAAAATAACCTCAGTGTCTTGCCACACAATCGTTTTATTTTACCTTTTACTAGGCAAGTCAGTTAAGAACAAATTCTTATTTTCAATGACGGCCTAGGAACAGCAGGTTAACTTAATTGCCTTGTTCAGGGGCAGAACGACAGATTTGTACCTTGTCAGCTCGGGGATTCGAACGCTCTAACCACTAGGCTACGCTGCCGCCCCTATTTACATCTTGTCCATGAGGGGCAATGCCTTGGCCCAGCAAAAATATCACAGTTTTGCTCTTCACTTTGACAAGTGTATATTATGACCTGACATTACCCAGTTAGAACATTGACATGGCTATCATCCGGTTGTTACATATCTGCAACATGTCTATAGTGAGAGTCCTTGTCCCCCATCTGTCATTGTCATTTCCCACAATGTTCAGCTGTAGGCTTTGTAGACAGGCCACGTCTAGTGGAGAGAGATGGTTGTAGCCTACATATTTTAAAGCATGCACTCTATCTCTCAGCCCTTACATCAAACACACACTTGTTAAGCAACACACACACTCCCGCTCTCATATTTATCGTGGGTTAATCCAGTGTCAATAGCTAGTTTGGTCTGTTAATAAAACATGCTGCATCTGGCTAATCTACTAAGTAACAGCACTAGTCTTAATCCCATCACAACTGCTAGATTAACCCATAGATTATCTCACTGCCATGCGGGCACAGCACTAGACCTACCTTGCCTATATATTGCTTTCACATATCCAGTCTTTAAAACCATGTGATCTTAATCATCCAGGAGTGTGTGTGAAATAGCTTCAACAGAAGAAATTACTCACTTTCCCTGGCTAAAGGAGGTTAAAAATAGCTCTTTGCTTGCTGCTATGGTTGAGATGCTTTAATACTGAGTCAATAAAGCGCTGTGTGTGATCAGGCCAGTTCTGTTAGCATGTTGTTCTTCATGTTGTGTGACGTACGGTAAGCCACGTACTCCTGTGCCACGCTTATTCCATGAATGACCTGTTGTAGGCGTGTTGCCGGGCCCTAACTAATGTATGACTCCTCCCACAGCAGAGGAGACATGCGTGTTCAAGTGTTCGGTCTCCCGGGACACAGAGTGCAGTCGCGTGGGGAAACAGTCGTTCATCATCACGCTGGGCTGCAACAGCGTCCTGCTACAGTTCACCTCACCTGCAGGTAGCTAACCCCCGGAAACCACCGCCGCTCTTTCTCAGAGAATGCTGTCGTTGTCTGTCTGTTTTTTCCGTCTGTCTTTGACTGCCTGCCAGTAGGCTATATCTGTCTCTGTCATTGACCCTCTGTCTCCTATGTGTCTTTGACTCCCTGTCCTTGTGCACATGTTCCTGTCCTCATAAAGAGATTCTTATTGTTTCTCATACTTGTCTTGCCTCTGTCATCCTTGTGAACTGTTATAATTGGTTATTACCGTGCGTTGGATTTCTCCCCATTATGACTGGCTTAAGACCGTTTATAACTTATGTCTGATTTGTCCTGCTTATAACCTATTATGACTATCTCCTCAGAGTTCTCATCGTTCTATAACCTCCTGAAGAACTGCCGCGGCCACAGTGGAGAGCAGTCGGTCTTCAGTGACAGGACAGAGGAATCATCTGCAGTACAGTACTTCCAGGTGCACACGCAGAATCTGCCATGCATTGCAATAATTAATTTATTCCAACCTTTATTAGTTCAGTGACTATATTAAAACACCTCATGAAAAATAATCTGTTCTGTCACTTTATTTTCCTTTCTCCCTTGTTCTCTCTCTCTCCTTCGCTCCTCCAGTTCTATGGCTACCTCTCCCAGCAGCAGAACATGATGCAGGACTACGTCAGGACAGGAACCTATCAGAGGGCCATCCTCCAGAACCACACTGACTTCAAGGACAAGGTCCTGATGCACTGTCCTGGGACTTAAATATAGCTTGTTCTGAATTGAGTCCTTTGCTGTATTTCAAACTAAACTGTTGTTTAATTGGTTTGGGCAGTAGACACTGTTGTATTTCATTGATGTCTTTATCAGGGATGAATTAGAATCCATTCCCCTCTCTTTCTCTAGGTGGTGTTGGATGTGGGCTGTGGTTCAGGGATTCTGTCGTTCTTTGCTGCTCAGGCTGGGGCCAGGAAGGTCTACGCTGTGGAGGCCAGCACCATGGCCCAGCACGCAGAGGTAACACACACTAAACTATGTTGAAATTAAGTGACCTATATATTTTCAATTAACTGCACTTTTTCTGTCCCGCAAATTGATTTTGACAAACTAATCTGTGCAGTCCTCTGTTGAATTTCAAAAGCCCTCATGCTGAAAAGTTTGCCACCCCTGCTCTAACCCTATCCTCTTCTTGACATGCTATGTAGCCATAAGTCTGGCAGATGTATCAGTGTCACTCTAATACACACACACACACTAACCCTCTGGTGTCCCCTCCACTAGATCCGGAGGAACTCTAACCCTCTGGTGTCCCCTCCACTAGATCCGGAGGAACTCTAACCCTCTGGTGTCCCTTCAATTAGGTCCGGGTGAACTCTAACCTTCTGGTGTCCCCTCCACTAGGTCCTGGTGAACACTAATCCTCTGGTGTCCCTTCCACTAGGTCTTGGTGAACACTAATCCTCTGGTGTTTCTTCCACTAGGTGTTTCTTCCACTAGGTCCTGGTGAACACTAATCCTCTGGTGTCCCTTCCACTAGGTCTTGGTGAACACTAATCCTCTGGTGTCCCCTCCACTAGGTCCTGGTGAACTCTACTCCTCTGGTGTTTCTTCCACTAGGTCCTGGTGAACACTAATCCTCTGGTGTCCCTTCCACTAGGTCCTGGTGAACACTAATCCTCTGGTGTCCCTTCCACTAGGTCTTGGTGAACACTAATCCTCTGGTGCCCCTTCCACTAGGTCCTGGTGAACACTAATCCTCTGGTGTCCCCTCCACTAGGTCCTGGTGAACACTAATCCTCTGGTGTCCCTTCCACTAGGTCTTGGTGAACACTAATCCTCTAGTGTCCCCTCCACTAGGTCTTGGTGAACTCTAACCCTCTGGTGTCCCCTCTACTAGGTCCTGGTGAACTCTAACCCTCTGGTGTCCCCTCTACTAGGTCTTGGTGAACACTAACCCTCTGGTGTCCCCTCTACTAGGTCCTGGTGAACACTAACCCTCTGGTGTCCCCTCTACTAGGTCCTGGTGAACACTAACCGTCCGGGGGACCGTGTGGTGGTGATCCCTGGTAAAGTAGAGGAGGTTACGCTACCTGAGCAGGTGGACATCATCATCTCAGAGCCCATGGGCTACATGCTCTTCAACGAGAGGATGCTAGAGAGCTACCTCCACGCCAAAAAGTTCCTCAAGCCTAGCGGTGAGACAGAGGGAAGGTTGGAGGGAGATCATAGAAAGGGGTAGAGTGGGAGGGAAGGAGAAAGGGAGAACATGTCAAAAGGTCTGACGATTATTTTGAATCCCAAGCAGTAAATAATATTAAAGTTTACATTTTAAAACTGAGAGGCAGATTCATCATGACTAGCCACTGGTGATTGTACCATCATTAACTGACTTCATGTGTGTCGCAGGTAAAATGTTCCCCACCATCGGTGACGTGCACCTGGCCCCCTTCACAGACGAACAGCTCTACATGGAGCAGTTCACCAAGGCCAACTTCTGGTGGGTAGGAGGGGAGGGAGGAGAGAAACAGGGAGAGTAGGAGGAAGGATGGGGTTGGAGGGACGGAGGGACGGAGGGACGGAGGGGGAAATGGCAAGAGAAGAAGCTCGGAGTGGAAGCAGTGAATGTACGGAGATATCAGTCACTTTTCATTGGGCTGCTGTAGTTGATGGGATTGAGTTGATGATAATGATTCTCTCACTCCCTCATTCAGGTACCAGCCTTCCTTCCATGGTGTGGACCTCTCAGCCCTGCGAGGCGCAGCGGTGGACGAGTACTTTCGCCAGCCCATTGTGGTACGTAGAATTCTCAATTATATGTCAGCCTCTTGAACACCTATCTTCTGACATTGCCTGCACCTCCCACCATGTCGATTAAAGCGATTACCCCCCCCCAAGATGATCGGGGTGCAGGGGGGTCGGTTAACTAGGAAATGTATATGGGAGGGGTGTTTAAGGCCTGAAATAGTCAGGGGTTATGTGGGGACGAGCTGTTTGTGGAAAATTGGGTTGTATAGTACGGACTGGCCTGTGTGTTTGTTTATGTCTAAGGGTGGTACATGAGGTGTGTGTGTTTATGGGCAAACGCTGATGCAGGATAGGAGATTGACTGTATGGGAGTGTGTGTTTGTGGTAGAAGATACCACCGTCACACTGTGTGTTATGACGGCTGGGATAAATAAGTTGGATGCTGTCTGAGTTGACGATCCCAATGTTTTCGCCCAGTCCAGCTCCCCCAGTCTAACACCACAGAACCAACAGTGAGGTTTCAGCAGTACTATCACTGCTCATAAGGGGTATTCATTGAATTCATCTCAACCCTTTTATCACACACAGCGACATACCACACACACATCATTTTCCAGCGGTAGTCATCTGGGTAGGCCTCCTCCGTGCCTGCTCCTCTGTTACTCTGCTGGGAGAGCCAGGCCCGGCCGGAGTGCCTGGTTCTGGGTACAGCCTCTGTTCTAGATCAGTAAATTAAGGCATAGACTGTCTTCGTACCCACTCTAGCCAATGCTGCCGTAAAACATTTCTACCTCACTGGGACTTACCTGGATACTCTTGCTTCCCTCTTCCCCGTCTCTCTCCTTCCTCCTTTTTCTTTCCCTCCCCCTCTCAGGACACATTTGATATCCGTATCTTGATGGCCAAGTCTGTCAAATACACAGTTAACTTCCTGGAGGCCAAAGAGGAGGATTTGTACAGGTCTGTGTGCGCCGTCTGTCTGTCTGTCTGTTATTCCCTCATATTTATTATTGAATTGTTATTCATAGATTGAGTTGAGAATTGAGATGCGTATATACATGTTACTGAATGTGGGGATGTCCTACTTCTCTAATATGGGGCTACTTGCAATTTTGAATTTCCTACATCAGCAAAAATACTACATAATTCCTTCTAGTGTGTAAAAATATCCTTAAAGCAGCAAGACTCTTAGTAGAAACGATAACAAAGCGAATTCCCCACCCTTCTTTATGTAAAAAGCGGAGGGATGGGGCTGGAGAAATGTAACCACTCTCAAATTCATAGACTGAGCTATGGATGCAAGGACTGACCATCCATGATATCAAAATTATAGTTTTAACCATGTTTTGATTATATATATTGTTTACATTTACTTTGTTTACAAACATTGGAGTTAAACAAACTTATATTTTGGGTTCTGATGGAGTGTGCCAGTTGAACTAAGCTCATGAGGCATTTATAAATTATATTCTTCAAGACTCAGTGGGTATATATCATTAATTTATAAGTCCAAAAAATGGATGCAGCAACAGCTGATTGCCCCTTTAACGAGACCAACACTTATCCCACTCTTTTCTCTCTTTCCCTCTCTCTTCCTTTCTCTCTCGCTCTCTCTTTCAGGATAGAGATTCCCTTTAAGTTCCATATGATGCACTCAGGGCTGGTGCACGGCCTGGCCTTCTGGTTCGACGTAGCGTTCATGGGATCAATGTAAGTCGGCCTGAGCTGCCTTAACCAGGGCAGAAGTGTGTGTGGGGTCAGGAGTAAAATTTGATCACTTGATTCCAGGACTCTTGACCCATATGGATGCTGACTATAGCTACACCGTCAATTTCCTTTTTCTTTCATCACTTGTTTTTTTCCTTTTTTTTCTCACAGACATTGTTATAAACACAAAGACAGAAAGTGGGTGCAACTTAAAAGCAATACAATATTGTACAATACATTCACTATAGAAACATTTCACAATAAGTTGTAAATGGCTGTTCATACTGAATATCTGACCATGCTTGTACTGTAGTAGGATGACGCTGATTGAACCTTAAAGTATCCTGACCTCTAACCCCCCCTCCCTCTCTCTGCAGGGTGACAGTGTGGCTCTCTACAGCCCCCACAGAGCCCCTGACCCACTGGTACCAGGTCCGCTGTCTGCTCCAGTCACCCCTCTTCACCAAGGCAGGAGACACACTCTCCGGCACAGCACTGCTCATCGCCAACAAGAGGTGAGGGACTGTAGAGGGATCTACTGGGGGTCTGTTGGGGATGGGAGGCTTTGGTGTTAGTGTGTTGTCATTCACCTCTAGGCCCAGGCTTGTGTTATATTATGACACTTCTGAATGAATGTGTGTGTAGGTGATATACAGTGAGCTCGAAAAGTATTGGGACAGCAACAATTATTTTAAAACATTGCCTCATACAATGACAATGGGGATAAAGTGCAGACTGTCAGCTTTAATTTCAGGGTATTTTCATCCATATCGGGTGAACAGTTTGTGCCCAATTGAAATGAATGGTAAATAATGAATTGTCACTTTTATTGTAAATAATAGAATGTTTCTAAATACTGTGGATGCTACCATGGTTACATATAATCCTGAATGAATTGTAAATAATGATGAGTGAGGAAGTTAGTGTAACCTCATGCTAACCTCTCACCACTACAATAACAGGGGAGGTTAGCATTTGGTGGGGTGGGGGGTCGTGGATGATATTTGTGCGTCTGCAACCTCATGTATCAAAACAGCAAAATGTCTCACTGCCCCAGTACTTTTGGAGCTACCCAGTGCCTTCGGAAACTATTCAGATCCCTTGACTTTTTCTACATTTTGTTAGGTTATAGCCTAACTCTAAAATGTATTAAATAAAAAAAAATCTCAGCAATTTACACACACCAGCCCATAATGACAAAGTGAAAACAAGTTTGTTGAAGTGTTTGCAAATTTATTTTAAAAAATACATAAACTTACCTTATTTACGTAAGTATTCTGACCCTTTGCTATGAGACTCGAAATTGAGCTCAGATGCACCCTGTTTCCATTGATCATCCTTGAGCTGTTTCTACACCTTAAATTGGAGTCCACCTGTGGTAAATTCAATTGATTGGACATGATTTGGAAAGGAACACACCTGTCTATATAAGATCTGACAGTTGACAATGCATGTCAAAGCAAAAACCAAGCCATGAGGTTGAAGGAATTGTCTGTAGAGCTCCGAGACAGGATTGTGTCGAGGCACAGATCTGGAGAAGGGTACCAAAACATTTCTGCACTATTGAAGGTCCCCAAGAACACAGTGGCCTCCATCATTCTTAAATGGAAGAAGTTTGGAACCACCAAGACTCTTACTGGAGCTGGCCTCCCAGCCAAGCTGAGCAATCGGGGGAGAAGGGCCTGGGTCAGGGTGGTGACCAAGAACCCGATGGTCACTCTGACAGAGCTCCAGAGTTCATCTGTAGAGATGGGAGAACCTTCCAGAAGGACAACCATCTCTGCAGCACTCCACCAATCAGGCCTTAATAGTTGTGGCCAGATGGAAGCCACTCTTCATTAAAATGCACATGACAGCCTGCTTGGAGTTTGCCAAAAAGCACCTAAAGGACTCTCAGACCATGAGAAACAAAATTCTCTGGTCTGATGAAACCAAGATTGAACTCTTTGGCCCAAATGCCAAGTGTCACATCTGGAGGAAACCTGGCACCATCCCTACGGTAAAGCATGGCGGTGGCAGCATCATGCTGTGGGGATGTTTTTCAGAGGCAGTGACTGGGAGACTAGTCAGGATCGAGGTAAAAATGAACAAAGCAAAGTTCAGAGATCCTTGATGAAAACCAGATCTAGAGCACTCAGACTGCGGCGAAGGTTCACCTTCCAACAGGACAACAACTCTAAGCACACAGCCAAGACAACGCAGGCGTGGCTTCGGGACAAGTCTCTGAATGTCCTTGAGTGGCCCAGCCAGAGTCCAGACTTTAACCCGATCAAACATGTCTGTAGAGACAAGAAAATCATATCAAATTGTGAAACTGTGAAATGCATACTTACAAGTCCTTAACCAACAATGCAGTTTTAAGAAAATACCAATTTTAAAAAAGTATGACATAAGAATAACTAATAATTAAAGAGCAGCAGTAAATAACAATAACAATGGCTAAATACAGGGGGTAGCGGTACAGAGTCAATGTGTGGGGCACCTACGTCAAGGTAATTGACGTAATATGTACATGTAGGTAGAGTTATTAAAGTGACTATGCATGGATAATAACAGAGAGTAGCAGCAGTGTAGAGGGGGGGGGTCGGCAATGCAAATAGTCTAGGTAGCCATTTGATTAGCTGTTCAGGAGTCTTATGGCTTAGGGGTAGAAGCTTCTTGGACCTAGACTTGGCGCTCCGGGACTGCTTGCCGTGCGGTAGCAGAGAAAACAGTCTGAGTAGGGTGGCTGGAGTCTTTGACAATTTTTAGGGCCTTCCGCTGAAACCGCCTGGTATAGAGATCCTGGGTGGCAGGAAGCTTGGCACCAGTGATGTACTGGGCCGTACGCACTACCCTCTGTAGTGCCTTGCGGTCGGAGGCCAAGCAGTTGCCATACCAGGCAGTGATGCAACCCGTCAGGATGCTCTCGATGGTGCAGCTGGCAGCTTGTAGAACCTTTTTGAGGATCTGAGGACCCATGACAAATCTTTTCAGCCTCCTGAGGGGGAATAGGTTTTGTCATGCCCTCTTCACGGATGCCTTGGTGTGTGTGCTTGGACCATGTTAGTTTGTTGGTGATGTGGATGCCAAGGAACTTGAAGCTCTCAACCTGCTCCACTACAGCCCGTTGATGAGAATGGGGGCATGCTCAGTCCTCCTTTTCCTGTAGTCCTCAAGCATCTCCTTTGTCTTGATCACATTGAGGGAGAGGTTGTTCTCCTTGCACCGCACGGTCAGGTCTCTGACCTCTTCCTTATAGGCTGTCTCAACGTTGTCGGTGGTCAGGCCTACCGCTGTTGTCATCGGCAAACTTAATGATGGTGTTGGAGTCGTGCATGGCCGTGCAGTCATGAGTGAACAGGGAGTACAGGAGGGGACTAAGCACGCACCCCTGAGGGGCCCCCATGTTGAGGATCAGCGTGGCGGATGTGTTGTCACCTGCCCTTACCACCTGGGGGTGGCCTGTCAGGAAGTCCAAGATCCAGTTGCAGAGAGGTGTTTAGTCCCAGGGTTCTGAGCTTAGTGATGAGCTTTGAGGGCACTATGGTGTTGAACGCTGAGATGTAGTCAATGAATAGCATTCTCACATAGGTGTTCCTTTTGTCCAGGTGGGACTGGGCAGTGTGGAGTACAATAGAGATTGCATCATCTGTGGATCTTTTGGTGCAGTATGCAAATTGGAGTGGGGTTAATGGTGTTGATGTGAGTCATGACCAGCCTTTCAAAGCACTTCATGGCTACAGACGTGAGGGCTACGGGTTGCTAGTCATTTAGGCAGGTTACCTTAAGTGTTCTTGGGCACAGGGACTATGGTGGTCTGCTGTGCAGCAACGCTCCCCATCCAACCTGACAGAGCTTGATAGGATCTGCAGAGAAGAATGGGAGAAACACCCCAAATACAGGTGTGCCAAGCTTGTAGTGTCCTACCCAAGAAGACTTTAGGCTATAATTGCTGCCAAAGGTGCTTCAACAAAGTACTTAGTAAAGGATTTGAATACTTATGTAAATGTCATATTTCAGTTTTTTTAAATAATATAAATCAGGAAAAATGTCTACAAACTTGTTTTTGCTTTGTCATTATGGGGTATTGTGTTTAGATTGAGGGATAATAAAAAAAAAAATCTGTGTAACAAAATGTGGAAAACGTCAAGGGGTCTGAATACCTTCCGAAAGCACTGTATATATGTGTGTTACAGATGTGTGCTTTCTGAATCTGTGCTTCTCTGTCTGTCTGTGTTGGTCTGTGTTAATCTATCCACCTCCCTTCTCACCTCCTCCCATACCAACCCCCGGCTCTCCTCCCATACCAATCCCCGGCTCTCTTCCGTCCTCACAGACAAAGCTACGACATCAGTATTGTTGCCCAGGTGGACCAGACAGGCTCCAAGTCCAGCAACCTCCTGGACTTGAAGAACCCCTTTTTCAGGTGAGTTGGTCTGTTCCGCTGCCCTCGGCCTGTGCCATTCAGGATAACGAGGGGGGAAGGGGAGCTCCCTCTCATGGCGTGTATGTTGTTGTGTATGTGTGTGTTTTTGTAGGTACACAGGCAGCACCCCCACCTCCCCTCCTGGGTCGCACTACACCTCCCCCTCTGAGACCATGTGGAACACTGGGGGGGCCTACAGCATGAGCCAGGGCATGGCTGTGTCAGGTAAATACACACACATAGAGGACACCGGTAGAGGACACACACACAGAGGACATACCCACACACACTGCATGAGGCAGAACCCACACACACACACTGCATGAGGCAGAACAATGCTGTGACAGGTAAACACACAGACGATACACACACAATCTGACCCAGGATAGCATCATCAGGCGAAAGGCATCCATACAACATCATGACCAAATGTCTTACTAAACTGTAGGGATATCACAGAATAGATCAGGCTAACAGAGCAGCTGATAGGCGGGGGATGCATGCTCTCTCTGAGGGGAAAACGGTGTGTGAGAGAGAAAGGATGCTTATGCTTCTCCTGTGCTTTTCTCCCATTTCGCTCCTTCTCTCTCCATCTCTCTCATTCTCTCTCCTCCCCATCTCACTCTCTTCCCCGTCTCATCCTTTCATCTCTCTCTCTCTCAGGGATGCCTACAGCCTATGACCTCAGTACGGTCATGGGCAGCGGCTCGACGGTGTCCCACAACAACCTCATCCCCCTCGGTAGGATACTACGGACTGATGGACTGACTGACAGACAAGCACAGACCGTGTGACTGACTGTATGTGTTTGCACGTTTGTGTGTGCGTTAATACACAGTCTCACTATTTCCTCTGTTCCCGCCCTCAGTGAACACAGGGATAGTGAATCACACCCACTCCAGGATGGGCTCCATCATGAGCACCGGAATCGTCCAGGGTACGTCTCTTTATACACTATACAAGGGTTTCCCAAACCCGGTCCTGCCCCCCCCAAGTGCACGTTTTTATTTTTGCCCTTGCACTACACAGCTGATTTTAAAGAATGAACTCCTCATCAAGCTTTGATTATTTGAATCAGCTGTGTAGTGCTAGAGCAAAAACCAAAACGTGCACCCGGGCGGGGGGGGCAGGACAGAGTTTGGGAAACCCTGCACTAAACTACATCAGGTCAAGTTTCTGAACGCCTATCATTTGTGTAAATGGAGTGGATGGATTCTGAAGTGTGACATAGTTGGTCCACAACTAATCAATTGAAGGTGATAACACTCTTTCCCTCTCTCTCCCATTTTCTCCCCCTCAATCTTTCCCCCCCATCTCCCCAGGAGCTTCTACTGGCCAATCAGGTCCTAGCAGCAGCAGCAGCAGCTCTAACCAACAGCAGCAGCATTATCCCGTCACCAACCAGTTCACCATGGGGGGACCCGCCATCTCCATGGCCTCTCCCATGGCCATCCCTAGTAACACCATGCATTATGGGAGTTAAGACCTCGTCACCCTTCACCTCCGAACCCCTGCATGACCTCTACTAGCACCTCCCCCCGACCAACCACAGCCAGAACCAGAATACCAAAACCAGTGCTGTCGTGTTGTCCCTTCAGCACCTTCCTTTCTACTTTACTGTCCATCTCTCTATCACTGGAGTTATTCTCTCATATCCGTCCCTCCCCGCCGCTGTCTCCATTTTGAGAGCTGTTCCCTGTCTCCCTCCCTCTCGTCATCGTGCAGCAGCTGCTATGATATCACCAGTCCAGCCAGAGGGTGGCAGCACCTCTACGTTCAACTGACAGACTGATCAGCACAAAGAATTGGCAGTTTTTCCTGAATGGAGAGCTGAACTGAACTTTGTTTGACTGGACCTTTTTATGCTTTACAGACACATGTACACCTACACACACACATTGAACACAGAGACTTTTGTTGCAAAGAATAACTCATTGTACGACTGTACAGCAGGTATCATCTCCTTTATCTGGGTTCCCTCCCTCCTTCTCCTCCCTTTTGGACATTCCACCTCCCCTAGTACCAGTGTGATGCCCCACCCTTCCCCTCATCCACCAAACAAACACCCAACCCCATCCACTACAGCCAGTCGCTATCCCCCCTCCCCTTATCGCTGGATTGGATGTCCCCCACTACAGATCTGCACTGAAAGGACGGTGCTTTCCTGCACAGTAGAACACCCCTCACTGACGCCATTTTGTTTTCATAGAGGCACTTCTCCACCTGCCTGTAGAGCCTCTCTCCTTAAACAGCCCCATTCCAGAGCGATAGCTAGCTCCACCCCCCCGCCTCCCCCAAGGTGTTTGTCTGGTCATCCATAGTGGTAGTCTTTAGCCCAGTAGACCTAGGCTATCTCAAAAGGACACCCTATTCCATATACAGTGCTCTACTTTTTGACTAGAGCCACATGGACAAATGAAGTGCACTGTATAGAGACTAGGGTGTCATTTGAGACGTAGCCTAGATGTCAGTGTGTAGGAGATCTTGACGAACACCAACTCTGGAACTCTGTTAGAACCTCACCTCCGATTTACTTGTGAGGTGTGTTGTCCAAAGCCAATAAGCTTCGAGGACACAGCAGCAGACCCGGCCCCCCACTGCCCTTCATAGCCAATCAGGGTTGCAGTGAGCCGATGGTATTGGTGGAAGCAGGATGAACCCACAGAAAGACTGACAGTATGGACCAAGGACACTGATGTCGGCCGTTGGAGCAGCTGTATCCTAGTTTACATTCTTCCCCGGATTCCTTTCCTTCATTTTGAGACTGCCGTTCAGACTGAGTTGGGGAGTTTGGGAGTCACCTTTTTCCTCCTCACTACATAGGATATCCAGACTCTAACATATCTAAACCTCTCCTCCCTCCTTTCCCGGGCAAGTTGATTGCCCAACCTTCAGACAAAGACTTAATGGACATGTATGCATTGCTTCCAGTCACAATTTGTGGACTGAGTTTAATTACATTTTTTTTGATTTAGCAAGTTTTATGAAGAGAAAATGTCTTGCTAGTTTGTAGGGTTAACTTTTCAGTTGTCTTTATTTCTTTCACAGAAAAGCAACAAACAAAAAAGTATAAAAGGAGTAAATTAAATGTTGGTGGAGAAGTCCCCAAAAAAACTTTGGATCAGGTCTTATAATTAACTTGAGATATTAGTTCGAATTTTAACACCAATGTTGTGATAGTTGCTAGCTTGCATTCAAACACTACTTTTTCTCTGGGACCTCAATTGATGGAAAGTGCATCAGGAAGACTGTGCCGTCTCCTGTTCATTGTTTTTATTGCTCGAGGTAAGAAATTGCCACAGATCTAGGATCAGATTTTCCTAACCAAAACCAGCAGTTAGGGACAACTAATGAAATCTGATTTTATAACGTCAAATCCTGAGCCTACATGGTCGTGCCCAATTAATGTCCAAGCGCACACAAAGCAACTACCTCTGGAGTGCTCGGCTGTCCCATAAATCTCAGGGATCATTGCTGGGCTAGCACCTCTGAGGCTTCAGGACAAACAAGAATCCATGTTTTCTACGTACAGTAAGCAGAGCACTGACAACTTGAGTGCTGGAACCAATGCTGCATACCTGGGATCTCTCGACTTCCTCATATGAAATAGTAGATATTTCGCAGCCTTCATCTCCAGCCCCTAGTTGTGCAGGCCTTTGTCCCAGCCCAGTACCTACCAACTAATTAAATCAGATGTGGTAGTGCTGGACTGGAACAAAAGCCTGCCAAGACATAGCCCTCAGGCTGTAGTCAACACCAAGAAGACGAAGCAATTCAGACTAGAATGACAGTTTATTCACACAAACCCAGAAGTCTAAACAAAGAGGAAATAAAAGGCAACACAGGAAAGAATAAATAATTAAATACACTGACAAGCCCTTTCCTTAATTTACAAGTCCATCTACAAAAAGAAAGTGTGGATACATTAGTCAGCACAGTACTACACATGTTCCAGGTCACAGGAGTGGTTTGAGTTCTAGAACAACCCTTTTCAATCTCACAGTTCGGAGATGTACAATCTCACCCACAGAGGGCTGGCATGGGTGTAGTAGGCCTTGGTTCCAGCCAAGCTGTAACATACCTGTTGATCCAACTCATCAAAAGGTTTGATTGTAGACTGATCGGTAGAGTTGGGTGTTTTTGCTTGGCTGGAACAAAAGCATGCACCTTTATGGATAAGGTTGGCCACCCTAGTAGTTAAACATTCATACAG
This sequence comes from Salmo trutta, assembly GCF_901001165.1. Classification (NCBI taxonomy): domain Eukaryota; kingdom Metazoa; phylum Chordata; class Actinopteri; order Salmoniformes; family Salmonidae; genus Salmo; species Salmo trutta. The sequence goes on along the minus strand of NC_042988.1, from coordinate 27,316,001 downwards.
CATTTTCCTTCAATAGGTGCATCTCAAGATCAGACTGCAGCTGAGGAGTTCAAGTCTATAAAGAATTCCTTTCCTTGATCTGCACTGAGCTGGGTAGAGCAGATCTCATGCTTCCTCCTTTCCTATGTTTTTTAGTGCAGATAAAAGTAGAGATAAGAGGAAGTCTCTTCCGACTATTGAGGTGCACCCAACTTCTCCATGATAAATATTTATGTATTGCAATAAGCAAGACATTTCCCCCAATTCAATCCTCATAACCCATAATTTGTTTATACTCATAGGCCTCTATCCTTGTGATAACATATGTAGTCAATTGCACAGCACTTAATGGGCTGCTGGTCCAGTTAAGTCCATAATGTACTAGAGTAGGGCCCCCACACCCAGAACCTCCAACATTATGGGTACCTTTCTGACCACTTGTCGGTCCTCTGTGTATGCTTATTATTGGTTAGAGCATCAGAGTATGCAGGCCCTACTTTGCTACATCTCCTTCTCTGATCTGAAAGGACTGGATCATGTGTGACCCACTGAGCTGAAAACTCAAAACAACGTCCACACGGGGGTCGTAAACTCTGATTTCATCCAACGTTTCCCTCTCGACTCATATCGTCCTACTCACACGACAACAATGTAGTTAGTCAATGGCGAGATCGCTATCATCCGTTTGGCAGTTAGCCAGCTAGCTACTATTCCAATGCTCAGAGTAGGTAACAAAAGCCTAAACCTTTTATCTAGTCCTTTCAGATTCCCCAGTGGTCTCAAACATTGTGACTATGAGAAGAGGGCATTAAGTGTTTGGACACATCTCCCTCCCTCTGGTTCCTCTTGGTCAGTGGGTCTTGTTGGTCAATATTGCTGCTGTGTGGTTGGGTGCGAGTGTAGGAACTGGTGTGAGAGTCGGTGTGAGAGTCGCTGTCTGGAAGAAATACATCTGAAAGACAGCATAGAGGGGAGACGGATATAAAGGGTTAGAACCTTAACGTGATTTAACCAAGAACTATGAGGTTTATAGCTAGCCATAGACTATGAAGTAGGGTGATGAATGAGACATGAAACATTTCCCCTGAGGCGCATACAGCTGAGACATTCCCATTTAGATTATGATTAGGGCCTGGTTCAAACATTTTTAAAGTCCATCCTTCCCTGGATAAGTGAAATGAGGACTCTACTTTCTATATTCATGTCAAGACCATGATTACTGCTTCTTCAAAGTATTTGAACAGGGCCTAGGAGGATGGGGCTAGGTAACTTCTACCCATAGCACTCTTATAGTGGGCTCTTACCTTGCAGCCAATTGATAGCAGCGCATGGAGAACGACGATTGTTGCCACGGTGGCAAAAGCAGTCACCTTGGTGTCATCGCGGACAACGGGCCAGAAGGTGAGGACCAGGACCGAGCCAGAGATCACCATGGCGACCAGGATGAGGAGCCATCGGAGCCATTCGAATGGTAGGATCCACAACACCTGAGAGGGAGGTGATTGGTTTGTTGCTTGAGAATAAAATGTTCTGCATTAATTGGTTCAGATTGGGTCCCAATCAGATAGTATATTTCTATGATGAACAGGGTCATATTCACTAGGCACAAAAACATAAAACTATGAAACCGTAAAGTAGGTACCATCTGAACTTCATTTTCCATTGCAAAACATTTAGCTAGGGGGATGAATGTTTTGCTAGCTGAATACGACCCAGACATTCACTAGTGTGTGTCTGCTGACTCACTGAGGTGGGGATGTAGATGAAGAGGGAGTAGCCGTAGACACACACCGTCTCCAGGAAGGAGTAACCACTCTGCTGCCTCTCCTCCCTCTGCCTCCAGGTCAGGAAGCCCCATACACCCAGGGGCACCAGCCAGGCATACAGGAAGATCACTACTGCAGCTATCGTCACTGAGGGAGTGAGAAAAAGCAAGCAACATCAACACTGCTTTTTGCACGTAATATAACATGGTCTTGAAAAAGGCCTCTGTGCTGAAACGTAAAGATAAGTCAACAATCCCCTTTTTTTATGTCTATAAAGCAAATCTCACATGAAACCATTGAGAAGGAGCCAAGCTGTAACCCCCAGGTACCATACCTCTGTGGAACTGGGGTCTGTAGTGGTAATGGGGGCTCCCCAGAGAGTTCAGGAAGGTGGACAGGTTTCCACTGATGGCCAGAGAGAACACTAGCGTCACGCAGATCCAGAAGGGACCTGGACATACGGGGGACCAAGAGGTAAGGTTAGTCTCGTTAGAGGTGGTTCACATTACAACCCAAGATATGCAGAGTTTGGCAAACTGTCTTCCAGTTTTACGGCAATAAAAGTTAACATTCTAAGGTCCATTCTAATTCAGATCTAACTATCTAGGAACAATTGTATCTAAGCTATAGTGGTGATTTGTGTCCCATTACCGTATAAATCCGGACTCGACTGGAGGGTATGTTTGATGAAGTTCCGTCCTGGTAAAGGCATCACTGACCCCTTGACCCTGTCCAGCACCTGCATCCCATGACAGGAAGTCAGTCAACCAATGGACATTGTACAGCAACTAACACCACTACATTTACGGTTTCTCTATGGCTGATGTTAAACAGCAACATATAGGCCAGTCTCATGAGTGCAGATTATACTGTGTTATTTCAAGCATATTGTACCTGCATTGTATCCACATTGAAGAATGACTGGTAGTACTCAAAGGTCCAGAAGCCGCTAGTTTGTTTCTCCCCTCTTAGGAGCTGTAAACAGTAATGCCAATCAGTTATCCCCATATTGCTTGGTTTTTGGCTGTTTGGGAAAACGTCATTACAAAGGCAAAATTAAAGATTATCAATGGAGCGATATGATTGGACTCATTCATCGTCCTGACCTCTGAACTCTCCTCCTGTCCCTCATCATCGGACATGTCCAGTTTGATGTCCCCAGTGGCACCGGCCGGGGCCGTACTGCTGGAGCCAGACATACTGAGGGTGGAGGCCCCAGGGTCTGCTAACAGCAGGTCAGTGGCCTCCTCAAACTCTAGAGGAGAAGAAGACAGAGGTTAGAGTGAGGGAATGAGAGAGAGGAGGTGCGGGACAGTGGCAGTGAGATATGTAGAGACAAGGAGAGAGGGGAAGAGTGAAGAGGAGGTGAAAGAGGATAAACAGAGAGAGGAGGATGGGAGCCACTCCATGAGCCTCACCTTGGAACTTCAGATCATCTGGACTCGCCATAGTAACTCTGGAAAGATGACCACCTCATGCAAGACCTGGAAGGAGACGATAAAATGTACTCTTAACTGTTGTCTGACGTATGGCAACAGTCTGTGTTCTTCTCCCGGATAGGGTACCCAGCTAGCTTTTGCTACATATGGACAAGATGTTCTCTTTGTTGGCTGCCTTCTAAAGCATACGTAACAGCATCATGTGTAGGCATGCGACATCGAATATGCAGGTGCAATTGTTTTATCTGACAAATGACAGATTGTGTTGATCTGTTTGGCAGGCTAGCAGTCTGTCATGTTTATGCCTATAGTTTACTGTAACTCTAGCTAGCTACCTTCAGATTTAGTCATATGTTGGCCGTCGTGATCCGAGACTTACCTGTTTGTCGCAGGTTCTGTTGTATCTACAATGCAAGCCAGTCAGCTATGTTAGCAGTGCTGACACGACCACCTCGCTAGCCTGACAGCTGTCAAGCTAGCACTGTTTTCTCGATTTATATCTCAATATCAACTCACCTAACAGCAGCACATAGTTAAATACAAAAAATAAAATGTGTACTGCGTTGGATGTCTGAATAAACTAGCTAGCTAATGGTGTTAATTTCAACTATGATGCACTAAATTCGCATTATCACTCGCCTGTTCCACGTCACCTTATGTACACAACGGATCCTGTGTTGGCTCAAGACGGATCATCGTGTTCACGTGACCATGGGCCTGTTGCACAAAACTAGGATAAGGGATTAAGCCAGGATATCTTGGTGATCCTGGCTCAATTGATCCGTAATCCGGTTGCACTAAAGATGGATAGGGGGCAGGAGGATATGTTATGGTATAAATTACCATGGAGATTTATTCTGTGGAGCTAGCCTGCTCCAGACCAGGCTAAATTCCAGGATCTATTTAATCTCATCCCTAATGTCAGTCAGCAGTCACCACAAATGGAAACCAATAGTTATTTCACTGCTCACTATACATTGTTATCACATATAACTAGACCCACTGTCATTATTTAAACGTTTGTGATCATTAATTTCAATGATTTTGGATAAAAAATAATTTTTAGATTATGTTGCTATCATTAGATAATTTACAGTTTCCCATAGACTATAAGGCTATATATAAAATGATAGAATATTAGGGCCACAGAGGGGAAAAAAAACACAAGTAATAATATTGTAACCGGTTGTTTTAAAGGAGGACAGTTGTTAAAATGACAGATGTGGGGCATTTCGTGAAATTGTACTTCAGTATGGTTTCATAAACAAAGACATGCTGATGTGCCAGAATATTAAGTATCACATTGTCATAAGTATCAAAACTGTAAAAACAATATGTAGCTTTTCTGCAGAAAGAACCAGCCTCATAAATTTATGACTTTATCCTTTTTCTTCAGTGTGGCCCTAGTACTCTGTCATATAAACAAATACACATTCCATATGAATATAAAAACACAATGTGTAACATTATGTTCCTTTATTGAATAAGGACAAAACAAAGCAGGTAAACCATGAGCTCCTTTCGAAACTGAAGTCACAGTGACTACAAGATGGAAAGCACAGAATCCAAGCATATTATACAAAATGATACATACACATTCAAAGGTCTGTATATAACACACCCTGCATGTCTGCACACTAAAATAAATGCAGGACAAATCCATACACATCAACTGAACAGACAAATGAATGGATGCAGTAGCCTCCCTGCAGCCTTGTATTACACACAGTATACCGCACAAACATCATAAGAGGCCAAATTCGTAAAAAAACGAACCCAAAAAAACCCCAATTCCTCTGCCACCGCAGGACATATTTAACCAAAATTGAAAGCACACATACTAACTAAAATAATTCAACACATATTGGTCCCTCAGCAGCCGACCACTGTCGTCATCAGGGAAGATTGCCGGATTGTCCCAGTCCATGGCTGGTGGCACTCTGGGGGCCCTCTCCTTCCTCAGGCAGGCCACATTGTGGAGGACAGCACAAGCCACAGTAATATCACATGCCCTAACAGGGCTGACCCTTAATTTGTGAAGGCAGTGAAAGCGTGCCTTCAGGAGGCCAAAGGTCATTTCAACTCTGGCCCTGGTCATGGCATGGGCATGGTTGTAGGCCTGCTGTGCTTCCTGGGGGTCTGTGAAAGGTGTCAGGAGAAAAGGCTGGCAGCCATACCCCCTGTCTCCCAGCAACACACCAGAGAATTCACCTGTCAACACAAAATCTCATCATTACTACCTCATAAACACAGTGATATTCTTGACACAGCCATGATGGTTATAAATAGGGGTTGTGTGGCTTACCTTGTGATAGGCACTGATAGATTTCAGAGGCCCGAAAGATTCTGGAGTCATGGACTGAGCCAGGCCATTTTGCCACAACATTGCTGATCACACAGTCAGCATTGCAGACCATCTGAAATCATAAGATGAGGAATATTACACCAATCAATGCACATCACTGGCAATGCAGAGTGTTCGTCAATGGACAATATCAAAAAGTTATGTTCACCTGAACATTAATGCTGTGAAAGGATTTCCTATTCACAAAATCGGCCTCATGGGCACCTGAGGGGGCTTTTATCCTTATGTGTGTGCAGTCCACTGCACCAATGACATTGGGGAAACCTGTCACACAAAGTAATGAGTATCCTACTATGTGTTAACATTTGTCCTGTAATTTGTAGATCCTCTTACCTGCAATCCTATAGAACTCCTCTTTGATGTCACAGAGTCTTCTGTGGCCAGGGAAGGAGATGAAGACATCTGCTAATGCTTTGATAGCCAGACACACACTCCTTATTGTGCGGCAAATTGTGGCCTTGTTCAGCTGTTCTGCATCCCCCACTGAGTACAGGAAGGCTCCACTAGCAAAAAAGCGCAAGGCCACACAAACCATTTGCTCCACACTCAGTGCATGGCTCCGTGCAGTGCGGTGCTTAATCCTGGGACCCAGTAGTCTGCATAGATACCTGATGCCATCTGCAGAAAACCTGTATCTTTCATATAGATGGTCATCAGGGAAGGCCAGTGGGTCCAACCGGTCCCTGAAGACCCTTTCTCGCCTGAAGGCTCTCCTCAGCACAAGTGCTTCTTCATCCACCACATCTCGCACGAATGGGCATGCCATTGTCAGAGCAGAAAGGAACACACAATTTTGGGCCTTCATATAGGCTAGTGGCCACACCTGGTGCTGGGGGGGTGGGCAAAAGAGGGCGATGCCTTATAACGATGACTTGGTTGTACTGATTGCTGGGAAAATAAAAAAAACCTTAGAAAGATGCCACCGTCCTGTGTGCTCACAATAAGAGCTCATATGTCATGGCTCACTTGACTTTACGAGAATATACCTAATTTTTATTTTGAGCTGTGTCATCTTCTTGGAGCTGGGGGAGGAAAGAAAAATAATGATTAATACATTTGTGTTACAGTTAGCATACAGTGTACATTGAAGGCATATCTCACCTCCCTCTCAAGTTTTTTATTTCAAGGTCCAGTTTCCTAATTGTCCTCTTTTTTATTTCGGACTCCAGTGCAAGATTTTCCATCTTTTTCTTCTTGTACTGAATGTCTATGTCTGCCAGTTCTATTTGGCGCCGGAGGTGGTTGCCATACAACTTTCTGATAGCTTGTGAGCTCTGTGAACACAATACAATTAGCGCAGCTGGAATTTGGCAGGATGTGGTGTCCTTTTATTAATACGCACTATGTTGCCAGGCTGGTTTTCCCACTGTATAGCATCTGGGTCCTGTAAAAGAAATTAGATTTTTTGATTTTGATGAGGACTCCTCACCATTGTAGAGTAAATAGTACTTTCACAGTCTTAACATGATACCTCATGCCTTCTGGAATCCAGAGAGATGGTCTCCTCCTCATCATCGTCTCCATCATGTGCTGTTGCTGCTGCACTGGGGCCTTCACCCTATCACATTTAATCGGATTCATATTGAAGCTAGTAGACAAGACATGCCAGGCCTACAGTATGCCTTTGATGGAGTACTCACTGGATCAGCATCGTCTGGTGCTTGTGCTGGTGGCTCTAACAGGAACACAGTGCTGCCAGACACTGCAAGGCAATAGGTAAACCAAAGTCAGACAGTCCAAATTGATTCAATATGAATGTGGTTGTATCCCATGTAGAGATGGAAGGACATACCTTGAATGAAGCGGGTGGCATCTTGGGAGGAACCTATGCTCGTCTCTTTCCCCCCAGGGATCCCCTCTAAGACGGGCCTGCCTTTATTTAGCTCCAAGGCCATGTCCTCTGCTGGGGTAAGGTCAGCCTTTGGTGACCCACCACCCGAGCCTTGTCTGTGGGTATTCTTTTTCACTGCTAAAACAGTACAGACAATGTGTGAGCAGGCACCTTCTGGGTACAATATATGCTTGTGCTTTGTTAAATATTAGTCAGGGACCATACCATTCTGCAGAATGTTCTTGTATTTGATTTTGACCTGCTGCCATGTCCGTTTTGGCCCGTTCATGTTTAATCTACACACACACACACACACACACACACACACACACACACACACACACACACACACACACACACACATTTAATGGAGTCACACTGCAAAAAATTACTTGGTATTTTTGTCTTGTTTTCAGTAAAAATATCAAAAAAATCTATCATAGCTTTATACAGTGTGATGGAGTTACTTTACACAATTTCACTCATATCTGCAGTGCATTTCAATTAAAAATTTAACCGTTTCATAATTACAGTACAACTGCATTTTTGGAGATGTGAATTAAATATTTGAATTGTAATTGTGTAATTGTGCACTACTTACGCATTCAGGCGGTCTGCAATACTTTGCCACGCTTTTTCTCTTTGCTTTATCACTGTGGCGGTGTTGCCTTTCTTCTTAATTATATCTTTTACCTCCTCGTATGCCTCCATGAGGATTTGTGCTTCCGACGGGGAAAAGTACGCGGCTCTAGTTGCCATGGTAAATCAGTTAATCTGTGGCGGGGTCTATTTGAGTGAGCCGTGAGCGTGCACCTATCCAGGATTGGTTTCACCTGGCTTAATGAATCCGTGTCTGCTCATCCTGGCTTGGTCTTTGTGCAACCAATTAAGCCTGGACGCACATGTTTTGGCTTCATTGAGCTCAGCTGAGTCATTTATCCCGGATGTCTTAATTCTACTTTTGTGCAACAGGCCCCATGTCTTTTCCAATTCTGTGTCATTTACAAATACCAATATTTTGATCACATGATTTACAGCATACAGAAAATAGTTGTTCCTCAGTGTATGTCTGTTTTAAAAATGTTAATGAGATTTCTTTGTCTGAAGTAGGCCTAAAGAGTATGGACATTTGTTTGAGTTGATAATGTGTATAAATGTACCAGCACGTTTAGGTTAGCAGCCTATAGACAATCAGCATGTATATGTCTGTGTTCCTTAGGTGTCAGCACTCTCACACTCTGTGCTTGGTAGAGGTGGTAGCTTTTTGTCATGGACTGTATCATTGTGACCTGCTATAAGGCACTGTCACAATTGTTGTAAGGAGTGGACCAAAACGCAGCAGGAAAATGTATACTCATCTTCTTTTTATTTTGAAGAAGGAAAAACAAAATAAACACGTATACAAAACAAACGACTCCAAACAGTCCCATCAGGTGCAACAAACACTAAACCAGGAAATAACTACCCACAAACCCCATAGAACAAACACCCCTATAAATAGGACCTTCAATCAGAGGCAACGAGAAGCAGCTGCCTCCAATTGAAGGTCAACCCAATAAACACCACATAGAAATAGACCAACTAGAAATAACATAGAAATACACTAACATAGAACATAACCCAAACAACCCCGAAACACCCTAAACAAACACCCCCTGCCACGCCCTGACCAAACTACAATAACAAACAGCCCCTTTACTGGTCAGGACGTAACAGGCACAGTGGTTTAACCCTGAACAAAAACCTACCCAGGTAGTACTTTTGGATTGTTTAAGCATTACATCCAAAAAGTCACCTGGAGAAATTTGATTTAGTAGCTCTAGACGATTAGGGTTTGATAAAATCAAAGCTGATAAATGTAAAAAAAAAAAGAAAATTAGGCCTTGGCCTGCATGTCATGGTTCATCTAATTCAAAAGTTTATAACCTTACCTGTCAACAAGGCTATCTTCTCCCTGCTCTTGTGGTGTCTCGTCAAGCAAGCGATCAAATTGTGTATTTATTTGATCTCTCATTTCGCTTACATGTCTTCGGAATCGATCAGCCATCATTAGTTGTCAGTTGCAATGTGGATAATTGCGGGAGACTATGGACCATTCTTGGGAAAATTGTACTTCCGGTATTGATTAAGGTTGTCGGATAATACTGAGTATTATTTATTAAAAACAACACTTAGAGATATACAAAAACATGAAAAGCGATATTAAAGACGAACATATGTGGTTTTCATTAAGTCTGTCATGGGTTAGGATGACACATTGGCGTGTTTGGATGTAACTTAGTAAAAGCAACTGGTCTTAACCTCTACGGGCCACGGGGGCAGTATTGAGAATTTTGAAAGAAATATGTGCCCATTTTTAACTGCCTCCTACACCAACTCAGAAGCTAGGATATGCATATTATTAACACATTCGGATAGAAAACACTCTGAATTTTCTAAAACAGTTTGAATGGTGTCTGTAAGTATAACAAAACTCATATTGCAGGCAAAAACCTGTGAAAAATAGATTAAAAAAAAAGAGAATTTTGTGACTGTACTATTTAGTGTCATTGTTTTAAAGATACCACAGTGAGAAAGGATTCAGTTCGCAACTCCTACTGCTTCCACTAGATGTCAACGATCTTTAGAAAGTTGTTTGAAGCATCTGTGATAAATACACACCGAATTAGAAAGCTTACAAGTTGACACGTCATCACTTCATTCATGAATCTGAGAAGAGTGCCTTTGTCATTATCGTTTATTCTAGACACTTGATAGGTTGTGTGAAAATATTACTGATGTTTACTGATGTTTCACGTTAAAAATGGAACAAAAGATTAGTGCTAAACAACGTTTGACATGTTTAAACAAACGTAAATAGATTATTTACTAGGTTTTCTTTAGTTTTTCGACGTGACTTTACACTGCCCACCTCATTTTGTGGGAGCCTACTGAACGCTAACTATTTGGACATAAATTATGAACTTTGTCAAAAGAAACCACATTTGTTCTGGACCTGGGATCTCTGGCAGCGCCTTCTGATGGAGATAATCAAAGGTAAGGGGATATTTAGAATGTTATTATCGATATTAGATGATGCTAATGCTAACGGTATAGCTTAGCTTAGCTTAGCATATAGCTTATTGTTGTTAGCATAGTACCCAGTTTATACAAAATGTGATTTCCCAGTAAAGTTATTTTGAGATCTGGCCCTTCGGTAGCAATTACGAGATGATAATATATTATTCTTTGAATGACAATATTATAATTTACCAATGTTTTCGAATAGTAATTCCGTGATTTGTAATGCTGGATTCACTGGGTGCATTCGAGCCGAAAAAAATTCTGAATTTCACCGCGACTGTAAATGCTGTTTTTGGATATAAATATGAACTTGATGGAACTAAAAATGCATGTATTGTATAACATAATGTCCTATGAGTGTCATCTGATGCAGATTGTCAAAGGTAAGTGCATAATTCTAGCTAGTTTTCTGTCTGTTGATGCCCTTCTTTGAATTGGCTAAACATTACACGCAGCTATTGTCAATGTACTCTCCTCACATAACCTAACTTTATGCATTCTCCGTAATGCCTCTGAAAATCGGACAGCGTGGTTAGATTTAGGAGATATATCTTTCAAATGGAGGAAAATAGTTGATTATTTGATTTTTTGAAATGATTACTCTTGCAGTTTTGAATTCCCCGCCATGGTCACATGACAATGAATCCCAATACCGGGATAAGATCGGGATAAGATCCTCAACAGGTTTTAAGGTAAAAACAAAATAAATGTTCAGTTTTCACTGTGTAAGGCAACCTCTGACAACACAAATATGTTATATTACACAATACAGCTTCACATTTGCACTTGAAACACTTAATGGTAGCAACTAATCAGAATTACAATAGGTATTAATTTATTTGTCCACTAGATATCAGTCTGACTTGATGGATGGATACTCAGTGAAATTATAAAAAGCTTCAGTTATGTAGATAATTTCGAAACAGACAGCATTAGACAGCTATTCATGAAAATGTGCTTTTCAATAACCGTCATACCATGTTAGTCTAATGAAAGGTGTACTTTATAGTAGATAGGACTTCACTGCTCACTGAACTGTTACTAATTTCCTGTGCTGAGCATAGACCGAATTAAAACATTTATAAAAAAGTTATGGAATAATAAAGCAACAATGTTGACATTTACAAGATGTATTTTGTATGCATTGGCAAGAGGCAAAAGACATATTGCACACTGTGTTAACTAAACTCCAGATGAGCTTCAATGCCATACAACTCTCCTTCCGTGGCCTCCAACTGCTCTTAACCTGTTGGGGGTAGGGGGCAGTATTTGCACGGCCGGATAAAAAACGTACCCGATTTAATCTGGTTATTACTACTGCCCAGAAACTAGAATATGCATATACTTATTGGCTTTGGATAGAAAACACCCTAAAGTTTCTAAAACTGTTTGAATGGTGTCTGTGAGTATAACAGAACTCATATGGCAGGCAAAAACCTGAGAAGATTCTGTTCAGGAAGTGCCCTCTCTGACCATTCCTTGAGCTTCTTGGCTCTGTTTATTGAAGACTGGGGATCTTTGCTGTAATGTGACACTTCCTACGGCTCCCATAGGCTCTCAGAAGGCGGGAAAAAGCTGAATTATGTAATTCCAGGCCCTGGCTGAAAAACTTTAGCGCTTTTGCTAAGTGGTCTATCAGAGGACAATGGGCTGAGGCTCGTGCACGAGTCGACCCCATGTTTTTATTTTCTTTCGTCTTTGAGCCTAAACACGCTTTCCCGGTCGGAATATTATCGCTTTTTTACGAGAAAAATTGCATAAAAATTGATTTTAAACAGCGGTTGACATGCTTCGAAGTACGGTAATGGAATATTTTGAATTTTTTTGTCACGAAATGCGTCGTGCTCGTCACCCTTCTTTACCATTCGGATAGTGTCTTGAACGCACAAACAAAACAGAGGATATTTGAACATAACTATGGATTATTTTGAACCAAACCAACATTTGTTATTGAAGTAGAAGTCCTGGGAGTGCATTTTGACGAAGAACAACAAAGGTAATAACATTTTTCTTATAGTAAATCAGATTTTGGTGAGGGCTAAACTTGGTCGATGTCTAAATAGCTAGCCCTGTGATGCTGGGCTATCTACTGAGAATATTGCAAAATGTGCTTTCACCGAAAAGCTATTTTAAAATCGGACGTGGCGAGTGCATAGAGGAGTTCTGTATCTATAATTCTTAAAATAATTGTTATATTTTTTGTGAACGTTTATCGTGAGTAATTTAGTAAATTCACCGGAAGTTTGCGGGGGGTATGCTAGTTCTGAACGTCACATGCTAATGTAAAAAGATGTTTTTTGATATAAATATGAACTTGATTGAACAAAACATGCATGTATTGTATAACATAATGTCCTAGGGTTGTCATCTGATGAAGATCATCAAAGGTTAGTGCTGCATTTAGTTGTATTTTGGGTTTATGTTACATTATATGCTAGCTTGAAAAATGGGTGTCTGATTATTTCTGGCTGGGTACTCTGCTGACATAAACTAATGTTTTGCTTTCGTTGTAAAGCCTTTTTGAAATCGGACAGTGTGGTTAGATTAACGAGAGTCTTGTCTTTAAAATGGTGTAAAATAGTCATATTTTTGAGAAATTGAAGTAATAGCATTTCTAAGGTATTTGAATAACGCGCCACAGGATTCCACTGGCTGTTACATAGGTGGGACGATTTGGTGCCACCGACCCTAGAGAGGTTAAATGCAAGTAAAACTAAATGCATGCTCTTCAACCGTTCGCTGCCCACACCTGCCCGCCCGTCCAGCATCACCACTCTGGACGGTTCTGACTTAGAATATGTGGACCACTACAAATACCTAGGTGTCTGGTTAGACTGTAAACTCTCCTTCCAGACTCACATTAAACATCTCCAATCCAAAATTAAATCTAGAATCGGCTTCCTATTTGGCAACAAAGCATCCTTCACTCATGCTGCCAAACATACCTTCGTAAAACTGACCATCCTACCGATCCTCGACTTCGGCGATGTCATTTACAGAATAGCCTCCAACACTCTACTCAACAAATTGGATGCAGTCTATCACAGCGCCATCAGTTTTGTCACCAAAGCCCCATATACTACCCACCACTGCGACCGTATGCTCTTGTTGGCAGGCCCTCGCTTCATACTCGTTGCCAAACCCACTGGCTCCAGGTCATCTACAAGTCTCTGCTAGGTAAAGCCCGGACTTATCTCAGCTCACTGGTCACCATAGCAGCACCCACCTGTAGCACGCGCTCCAGCAGGTATATTTCACTAGTCACCCCCAAAGCCAATTCTTCCAGTTCTCTGCTGCCAATGACTGGAATGAACTGCAAAAATCTCTGAAGCTGGAGACTCTTATCTCCCTCACTAGCTTTAAGCATCAGCTGTCAGAGCAGCTCACAGATCACTGCACCTGTACATAGCTTATCTGTAAATAGCCCATCCAATCTACCTCATCCCCATACTGTATTTATTTATTAATCTTGCTCCGTTGCACCCCAATATCTCTACTTGCACATTCATCTTCTGCACACCCTACCATTCCAGTGTTTAAATTGCTATATGGTAATCACTATGCCACCATGGCCTATTTATTGCCTTACCTCTCTTATCCTACCTCATTTGCACATGCTGTTGATAGATTTTTCTACTGTATTATTGATTGTATGTTTGTTTATTCCATGTGTAACTCTGTGTTGTTGTATGTGGAGAACTGCTTTGCATTATCTTGGCCAGATCGCAGTTGCAAATGAGAACTTGTTCTCAACCAGCCTACCTGGTTAAATAAAGGTGAAATAAAATAAATAAAAACAAATCTTACTTGCACAACAGTTATTGAACATTTGAGGACCCAAGGAAAGATATGACTTGTTGAAGAATGTCCATTCCGAGGCCTGCTCTGGAGCCTCTAAGGGGATTAATTTACTCGACAACTAGTTGCATGTGAGCACTGTCCAAAACAAACTGGTTTTGAGGTAAAGTCACTCTTTCTGGCCAGGCTACAACAGACTCTTCTGCTGTAGAACGGTCTCCTGTCCCGGAAGCACCGCCGTCTCCTGTCCCGGAAGCTCCTGTTGGTGTTGGTACTGTGCCTTCAACTTCTGAGGGTCTGGCAGCAAACAGGTCTTGTATTGCAGTGTTTGGTAGTCTTTGCTGTGCAAGGCAACCCCTAACAAAAATTTGCAGAGGGGACTGGTGCATCTCAGTCCTCAAACCATGATGGTTCCACTGGTTGCAGAATTCTGTTAAGTCTCTATTGATTCTTGGCAGGTACACATAATGCAGAGCCCAGAGGTGCATTTCATTGTCCACATTCACAATGCCCTCGCTCTCAAAGAAGTTGAACAGGCCATGGTACACATTAGTCATACAACGCCACAGGTCACCCCATAGTCTCTCAATCCGCTGATTGTGCGTGCTCCTTCCTCTCAGAGCACTGCCTCTCCCAGAGCCTCTGAAAATGTTCATGAACAAGCAGACAGTGTTGTTTTCTCCTCCATGGTCCGTCCTAACTCTGGAGGGAACGCCATATCTGGAAACAGCATTCATGAAGCAATCCATTACAGTACAGCTGCGATTGTTGTTGGAAGCACGGAGAAACACAACGAGGCGGCTGTACCCATCAATGCCACCATGTATGACTATCTTCCACCTAAATCAGAAAACACAGCACTGGTTGATACAAAAGCTGAACACATGAAATATACAAACATCACCAACCTCCTTTACCACTTAGATGCTGCATCAGGTTACTGCAGTATATAACAAAGCAACAGACGAGATATTAAATTAACATCCAAAATGTGAAACAATGTTAATGAATCAAGTTAATGAGTCAAGAGGACAGACTCTCCTGTTGTTCACACTTAAGCACAAATACTTTGTTCCAACTGTTTTTGCCTCAGTATTTCCTCAATATAAGCATGTTTGTTAATTACAGAATGCATATATCGATCACAGAATTAGCAGAAACACAACAAAACAATTATTATCCACATGATTGACATATTGGGCCATTGCTTGCTGAACTGAACTGTTAGTTGATGAACAAGTTGATGAACAATTTGAGATGTACAATTTTTCACCGGTGATATAGATAATTGTGTCTATCAGTTTGTGGTTTCCATCAAGGTGCCATAACAAGTTTGGTCCACCAACACGGGTTGACCTTCTATGTAGCCTCTGCGACATGGCTCTGAGGGCAGCCGTCCTCAGGTTAACACGAATCATGCTGTCCCTCACTCTGTGTCTCTGCACCTGGATTCCCAATGCCCTTAATTGTGCTCGAACAGCCTCTAGTCCAAGTTTGTCGTTCCTAGCCAGCAAGTCCTTAATCTTTTCATCCAGAGCCAAGTCTGACATGTCAGAATATAATGGTGCATGTGACAGATTGAAGTGTCTGCGAAAAAATTTGTAACAATGGACAGGGATGTCCATTGTATATCATCATAGTACTTTTAAAGTCCTGTCTTGATTGTAGTCATTCTAAATTGTTTGATTGGTAAGAAACTGGAAACCATGCATCTAAAGTCTGTAGTTTATAGCATTACTCCCAAGCACAACTGACCTTAGACGACGTTTGACTGTCGAACGGGACACATGTAGAATATCTGCCATCTGAGACACACTGAAAGCACAGCACATCAGAAACCTCAGTTGCTCTTGAGTGAAGGCATAACAAGGTGCACCTCCAGCTCCTCTCCAAGTCCGAGGAGCCCGGTAACCGGAACTGGCTGTAACAATAATACACTGTGTTTAGGCTACATAATGTATTTTCACACCACCCGCCCCCATCTCATTCCAAAAACACTTTTAACTTCTCAGGGCTGCGTGGGACGCTACCGTCCCACCCACGGTTCACACTATTCAACAGCCAGTGAAAAATCAGAGCGCCAAATTCAAAACAACAAAATGTCATAATTCAAAGTTCTCAAACATACAACTATTTTACACCATTTTAAAGATAAACCTCTCCTTAATCCAACCACATTGTCCGATTTCAAAAAGGCTTTACGGCGAAAGCATAAAGTTAGATTATGTTAGGACAGTGCCAACAAGAAAAGAACACACAGCCAATCTTCATCAGATGACACTCCTAGGACTCAATGTTACACAATACATGTATGTTTTGTTCGATAAAGTTCATATTTATATGCAAAAACCCCATTTTACATTGGCGCGTGATGTTCAGAAAATATTTTGCCTCCAAAACTTCCGGTGAATAAGCACAACAATTTACAAAAATTCTCATCATAAACGTTGATAAAATATTAAACTGTTATTCAAATAATTATAGATAAACATCTCCTGAATGCAACCGCTGTGACAGATTTCAAAAAAGCTTCACGGGGAAAACACACTTTGCAATAATCTGAGTACGGCGCTCAGAAAAATACACCAGGCAATACAGATACCTGCCATTTTGGAGCCATCTAAAATCATAAATAGCATTATAAATATTCACTTACCTTTGATGATCTTCATCAGAAGGCATTTCCAGGAATTCCCAGGTCCACAATAAATGTTGTTTTGTTCCACAAGTCCATAATTTATGTCCAAATACCTCCTTGTTGTTATCGCGTTCAATAAGCTACTCCTAATGTAGGAAGCGTGCCCAAAATTTCACGGCAAAAAGTCCCAAAAAGTTATATTTACGTTCGTTGAAACATGTCAAACATCGTATAGCATCAATCTTTAGGGCCTTTTTAACATAAAACTTCAATAATATTCCAACCGGACGATTCCAATGTCTTGAAAAATGGAACACAGTTACCTCATCACGTGAACGCACGCCACAAAACTCATGTCATTTTCTGAGTCACCAACTTCCCGGCCTTCTTGTTCGCTCTGTGTTCACCGCAAAAGCCTGAAACTAGATTCTAAAGACTGTTGACATCTAGTGGAAGCCTTAGGAAGTGCAAAATGAACCCTAAGTCACTGTGTGTTAGATAGGTAATGACTACAAGCATCAGATTTCCCACTTCCTGGTTGGATTTTTCTCAGGTTTTTGCCTGCCATATGAGTTCTGTTATACTCACAGACATCATTCAAACAGTTTTAGAAACTTCAGAGTGGTTTCTATCCAAATCTACTAATAATATGCAAATATTTGACTCTGGGCCTGAGTATTAGGGAGTTTACTCTGGGCATGTTTTTAATCTGAAATCGAAAATACTGCCCCCTATACTTTGACAGGTTAAATTATAGTAACTGTCACAAATTGTGGCCAAGTAATGTTTTTATAATATTGGATTTTAAAGCCAAGACATAAATAGAAATGTTGACCAAGAACGAATACAATGGGCAGCAGGGGAACGATGAGTGAAAAAAACAACAGTAAACCCAACCACACCCACTACAATGCTGCTTACCTTGTTGTGCATGCCAGCCAGAGGAACGAATCTCCTGAATGAACTGAGATACTTGATCAATTAGATCATCTGCTGAAGCAACATTTATCAGCCTCCCCCTAGCCCAGTCAAGACTCTTCTGCATGGTTTCCATTCTGCAAGACGACAGTTTTGTGAAAATAGAGACCATGGGACTGCGATTCCTGTTAAAACAGTGCCATAGTACTAACGTTAACGTTCCTGGTTCTGAAGTTGTTAATTTCTGCATCATAGGCTTGATGAAATATAACAATTTCAAAGGGTATTCAAAAGTAATATCTGTGCTGTTGGAAAGCTGGAATGTTGTAGATATTAGCAAAGTTTTTACAGGGTTGTCTTAGGTCAAATGAGCTTTATGTGAGTTTTGTAAATGTATTCATGCTAATCGCAAGCTAGCGGGGCTAAGGCTAAGTGGCATTGCAATTATAGCTAGCCAGCCTAAAAATACCTGAAAAAATACAAAAAAATGCCTAAAAATACAAAAAGATGTTTCATGTCAGTACTCCTCAACAATAAATCACCTTTATGTAGCTAGCAGGGCTGTAAAAATGTTACAAGACTACGCCATTCACTGCAGCAATAGCCGGGGTGTGCGGATAAGGAACGTTAGCAAGCTAACTAGTAACTCAAATAATCAACCCTGTTAACGTGAACTCAAGGGCATCAAGTCCAGGACTATCGGAGAGCAGAAGCCGAGTGCAGTCATTTAGAGTCTGTTTGCAGCGGATAAGGACGTTTCTTCTTCCCATCTTCAATTGTGGTGTTGCTGCATCAAATTGACTGCACAATGATTGCTGAAACCTGTTTGAAAGGAGGAGCTAGGGAAATTGGCTAGTAAAATTAGCATATTAATGAACGCATTAAGTTAGCGTGTGTATGTGTATATTTAGCAGCTGTAGGCGTTAACTTGACATTTGCACGCGCTTATTTGATGCTTGTAGGCGTTCATTTAGTGTGTAAAGACGTTAATTTACCGGGTGCATGTGTTAATTTAGCGCCTGCACCTGTTAACTTTACACACGTAGCATTAAAAAGATTGCGTTTTGACCACGTGCTTTAAGACTCAAACGGCATTCCATAGAAACATGCATGAGAGCATCAACTGTTCCGGATGACTGTGTTATCATGCTCTCCGCAGCCGTGAGTAAGACCTTTAAACAGGTCAACATTCATAAGGCCGCAGGGCCAGACGGATTTCCAGGACGTGTACTCCGAACATGCCCTGACCAACTGGCAAGTGTCTTCACTGACATTTTCAACCTCTCCCTGTCTGAGTCTATAATACCAACATGTTTCAAGCAGACCACCATAGTCCCTGTGCCCAAGAACACTAAGATAACCTGCCTAAATGACTACCGACCAGTAGCACTCATGTCTGTAGCCATGAAACACTTTGAAAGGCTGGTCATGGCTCACATCAACACCATTATCCCAGAAACCCTAGACCCACTCCAATTTGCATACTGCACCAACAGATCCACAGATGATGCAATCTCTATTGCACTCCACACTGCCCTTTCCCAACTGGACAAAAGGAACTCCTATGTTGTAACGGCTGTCTGTGGAAGTAGACCAAGGTGCAGTGGAGTTAGTGTTCATCTTGAGTTTTAATTTAACCTCTTACATCTACACGTTCCGCTAGCGGAACGTCTGCTCCAATATCCAATGATGGGCGGGGAGCGAAATACAAACTCCTCTAAAATCCGAAAACTTCAATTTTTCAAACATATGACTATTTTACAGCTATTTAAAGACAAGACTCTCCTTTATCTAACCACACTGTCCGATTTCAAAAAGGCTTTACAGCGAAAGCAAAACATTAGATTATGTCAGCAGAGTACCCAGCCAGAAATAATCAGACACCCATTTTTCAAGCTAGCATATCATGTCACATAAACCCAAACCACAGCTAAATGCAGCACTAACCTTTTATGATCTTCATCAGATGACACACCTAGGACATTATGTTATACAATACATGCATGTCTGTTCAATCAAGTTCATATTTATATCAAAAACCAGCTTTTTACATTAGCATGTGACGTTCAGAACTAGCATTCCCACCGAACACTTCCGGTGATTTTACTAAATTACTCACGATAAACGTTCACAAAAAGCATAACAATTATTTAAAGAATTATAGATACAGAACTCCTCTATGCACTCGATATGTCCGATTTTAAAATAGCTTTTCGGATTAAGCACATTTTGCAATAATCTAAGTACATAGCCCAGCCATCACGGGCTAGCTATTTAGACACCCAACGAGTTTAGCCTTCACCAAAATCACATTTCCTATAAGAAAAATGTTCTTACCTTGCTTGTTCTTCGTCAGAATTCAGTCCCAGGACTTCTACTTCAATAACAAATGTAGGTTTGGTCCCAAATAATCCATCGTTATGTTCCATCAAGACGTTTTGTTCGTGCGTTCTAGACACTATCCCAACGCTAAATCTCGGCCACGAGCATGGCGCAGAATGTGACAAAAAAATTCTAAATATTCCATTACCGCACTTCGAAGCATGTCAACCGCTGTTTAAAACCAATTTTTATGCAATTTATCTCGTAGAAAAGCGATAATATTCCGGCGGGGCGGGTCGCGAGCGTAAGGCTTAGTCCACTGAGTGACCACTTAGCTTTTGCTCTCCTTTGTTTCAGCCAGGGCTTTGAATTACGTCATTCCTGTTTTTCCCGGGCTCTGAGACTCCATTGGAGACGTGGGAAGTGTCACGTAATAGCAGAGATCCTTAGTTTTTGGAAGAGATGTCAAAGAAAGAAAATAAAAGGTCTGACAGGGTACTTCCTGAACAGAAGCATCTCAGGTTTTTGCCTGCCATAGGAGTTCTGTTATACTCACAGACACCATTCAAACAGTTTCAGAAACTGTGGAGTGTTTTCTCTCCAAAGCTAATAATTATATGCATATTCTAGTCTCTGGGCAGGACTAATAATCAGATTAAATCGGGTACGTTTTTTATCCAGCCGTGAAAATACTGCCCCCTAGCCATAATTAAGAATGAACACGATACAACAAAACAAGAAAACCGACAGCCAAACAGTACTGTCAGGTGCAAGACACTAAACAGAAACAATCCCCCACAAAACCCAAAGGAAAAACAGGCTCCTTATGTGTGACTCCCAATCAGCAACAACGAACTACAGCTGTGCCTGATTGGGAGCCACACACAGCCCAAAACAAAGAAATACCAAAAACATAGAAAAATGAACATAGAACGCCCACCCAATGTAACACCCTGGCCTAACCAAAATAAAGAACAAAAACCCCTCTCTATGGCCAGGGCGTTACATATGTGAGAATGCTATTCATTAACAACAGCTCAGCATTCAACACCATTGTGCCCTCAAAACTCATCCCTAAGCTAAAGACCCTGGCACTAAACAGCTCCCTCTGAAACTGGATCCTAGACTTCCTGACAGGCCACCCCCAGATGGTAAGGGTAGGTAACAACACATCCACCACGCTGATCCTCAACACGGGGGCTTCTCAGAAGTGCGTGCTCAGTCCACTCCTGTACTCCCTATTCACTCATGATTGCACAGCCAGGCACAGCTCCAACACCATCATTAAGTTTGCTGATGACACAACAGTGGTAGGTCTGATCACCAACAACGATGAGACAGCCTATAGGGAGGAGGTCAGAGACCTGACCATGTCGTGCAAGGACAACAACCTGTCCCTCAACGTGAGCAAGACAAAGGAGACAATCGTGGACTACAGGAAAAAGAGGGCCGATGTTTCTGTTTAGTGTCTTGCACCTGACAACGATGAGACAGCCTATAGGGAGGAGGTCAGAGACCTGACCATGTCGTGCAAGGACAACAACCTGTCCCTCAACGTGAGCAAGACAAAGGAGACAATCGTGGACTACAGGAAAAAGAGGGCCGAGCACGCCCCCATTCTCATTGACGGGGCTGCAGTGGAGCAACAACAAACTAACATGGTCCAAGCACACCAAGACAGTCATGAAGAGCGCGCGACAAAACCTATTCCCCCTCAGGAGACTGAAAAGATTTGGCATAGGTCCTCAGATCCTCAAAAGATTTTACAGCTGCACAATCGAGAGCATCCTGACGGGTTGCATCACTACCTGGTATGGCAACTGCTCGGCCTCCAACCGTAAGGCACTACAGAGGGTAGTGAATACGGCCCAGTACATCACCGGGGCCAACCTTCCTGCTATCCAGGACCTCTGTACCAGGCGGTGTCAGAGGAAGGCCCTAAAAATTGTCAAACGACTCAAGCCATCCTCGTCATAGACTGTTCTCTCTGCTACCGCACGGCAAGTGGTACCAGAACGCCAAGTCTAGGTCCAAGAAGCTTCCAAACAGCTTCTACCCCCAAGCCATAAGACTCCTGAACAGCTAATCAAATGGCTACTCAGACTATTTGCACCCCTCCACCCACGTTGCTACTACTCTCTGCCATTATCTATGCATAGCCACTTTAACAACCCTGTCTGCATGTACATAATTATCTCAATTACCTCGACACCGGTGCCCCCGCGCAATGACTCTGTACCGGTACCCCCTGTATATAGCCCCACTATTGTTATTTACTGCTGCTCTTTAATTATTTATTTTTCTTATCTCTTAATTTTATTTCAATTTTTTTTATTTTCTTAAAACTGCATCATTGGTTAAGGGCTTGTAAGTAAGCAATTCACTGTATGGTCTAAACCTGTTGTATTCTGCGCATGTGACAAATAAAATGTGATTTGATTTGAGATAATGCAGCACTAGGAGCTGTTGTTTCTGATGAAGCATTTAAGATTATGTAATAGTCGATGGAGGGTATCCCATGGATAAATGTTTTTGGTCCATGTGGACCAATTTGGGTAAGTAAATCTTGAGATGGGATGACAACATTTTAGAAAACAGTTTCTCGTTTTATCAAAGATAGATAGTGAAAACACTAGGTGGCATCCTTAACGTTTTAAAAAAAATAAATGAACCCTTGTTAATTAACAGCTGTGTTATTCATTTTGAGCAATAGTGGATCTAATTGATTGAAAAATGTTAAATACACCTCAGGAGGAACATCGTCCATCCAGGTGATTTTCCTTTATTCATGCTATCCAATGCCCTTTTGAGCTCATTCAGAGAGATTTGGGCTCCCAGTGATGTGGCTTCCTCTGTTGAGAGAAAATTAGTTCTTAATTATTTTAGAAAGGACTTAGTCTGGCTTGGTGTAGATTTACAATCAGCGGTGTACAGTTCTGTATAGAAGCGGGAGAATCTTTGATTTCTTAATTTGGGTTCTGATAGTAATTCCTCTGTTTCAGATTCAATAGTTGCTATACCAGCTAATTGATCTGAGTAGCTTGTTGGCCATTAAACGACTAGGACGATTAACATGGAAGTAATAGTCTAACTCGATGGATGGCAAATTGTCATCAATGTTTCTTGCAATGGCACAACATAGCAATCTAACTGTTGGTGTCCCTCAAGGATCTATACTCAGCCCATTAAATGTCTATTTGTGAGTTATTTATTTTCTTATCAAATGTTTATATGTGTTTAATATTTAATTATTAGTCTGTGAGAGTATGATATGTGTTGACCAGTTTGTGTGTTGTTGATGACATGGGGTTGATGGGGTCAGAGAATGGGTTATAGACTCACAGAGAGTTTTACACTGAGATCAGTTTTGACCAGTTTTTGTACAGTGCTGCAGCCTCCTGTGTCACTGTGTCTCTGGCACAATAATAAACAGCGGAGTCTTCAGTCTTTAGACTGTTCATCTGGAGATACACCTGTTTCATGCTGTTGTCTCTGGAGATGGTGAACCGACCCTGAACAGACTGAGAGTAGGCAATATTGCTTCTGTCATAGTGCGCTGCCACAAATTCTAGTCCTTTACCAGGAGCCTGTTTGATCCATGCCATCCAGTAGCCATTTATGTCTAAACTAGAGGCTGTACAGGTCAGTTTGTGGGCTTCTAAAGGCTTTTTTACCACTGGTCCAGACTCAGTCAATGTCTGACTCTGAACACCTGTTGAAAGAAAGTAACATTAGCTGGACTCAAAACCTCACATAATAACAATCTGAAGGTTTTCTTCTAACAATATTAGTCTTCACCTGTCAGTCCTATTATCATCAGTAGAAACACTGTAGTAAATGTCATGATGAACTCTTCGTATGATTTGTCTCTGTTCCTCAGTCTAGTCAGTTTGTCTTTCATTCACTCTGCAGTGAGATAAGTAGTGATGGAAGAGCTCAGAGTTTTGCATTGACTCCTCCTCACTGGGAGGGAAGATCAAATAGAGTTTAAATACAGTCCACGGATTACTTCACTGCTCAAGAGGCACTGTGTTGTATGTCTATATGATTGTTAAGCGTTTAACTTACTTCATAATATGATTCAATGTTTATCATATGGGTTAGATATTATTAGTATAGGGTATTTTGACCAAGATCTCCTTTAGAATGTGAATTCAAAACATACTGGATTCATAATGATGCTGCCTAATAAACACCACATGTTCTGGTAACAATTATGCAATTATACTGTACTTCATGCCTTAACAATCCCCAGTTAACCTAGCTTGAGCTCTAGTGGCCTGATTAGGGATGATTAGTCATCCAAACCAATGTAAACAAACAAATGAAACCGGAAGCATGCTACTAAATAATATAATGATTGAATATCACTACTAATTCTGTGCTAATACTGTGGTATTAGTATAAGTATGTCTGCCAGCTAATGCGAAGCACTTAAAATGTACGCCTTATTTTTCTAAATAAATATTCTGTTTAAGAACGTATGTCCTCCAGACGTTACATTGGATGTTGTTCATACCAATAATCACCACAAGGAGGAGACTGCGATATCTGGGAGCTCTGGTTGGTAATGTACTTTGACCTTGGCACTACTTCCTTGTTCTGAGCGAAGCTGTGCACAAACCAGACATCTTATTTCCAGTCTCATTTCTCCTGTTTTATACTTCGGTATTATGTATAAAGTTATGCGCATTATTGTTATTTGTAAATCAAATATACTACTAATGGTCTGTTAGTGGTTTTACGAAGTTGTTGTAACAGATGGCTGCTCATTGTTACTCAGGGAGGGATAGTGAATATATTGCACTGTGTTTCTAGCCATGTATGCTAGTTAAATGAAAAGTTTTAAGCTGTGTGGATAGGCCAGTGTGCATGTGAATGGTCTTGCACTGGGTAAAGAATGAATGAATGAGTGAGGGTGTGGATTTGTTAAATAGGAATTAGGTCCAAATGTACTTTTACATGTTTGTGATGGATGGTTTGTTTATATGTTAGTGATTATTTTTGATACCAAAAGAAAAATACAAAATAGATATTTTGAGAATGTTTTTAATATCTTCTAAGCGAAGTTGTCCAGACAACTTGCTTCCAGTCTTGTCATTTCTTCTGTTAGAGGATACTATTATCTGTTGATGTGGTCTAAGCTGTTACACTAACATCTATGTTATTGTTCAAAATGGGCTGAGGGTTTTAATACAGGTCTGACCCTGGTTTGTGTCACTGTGGAGGGTAGCGAGCAAAGTAATGCATAGCTGTGTCTTCAGTCTGCAGACATGGTTAATCACTGTGCTTCTAGCAGGGGCTTTGGAAATGCTGAACTTGTTTTTCAGTAAATATTTTAATCTAATAATTTAACCACCCCAAATATGAGCAATCCATTCTGGTGCTTTCCCTGCTGGCTGTTGGATCCAAGTTGTTGCGTAGTTGTCATTAATCAAAGAATACTCAGACCTTATAGGTCCAAAGACTGTTCATGCTCTGTGGCCATTGGGCCTTGCTGGGTGAGCTCAACACCACAGTACACACCTGTGAAAAAGAAAATAATGAATGATGGTCCAAATTACTCAGCATTACTAATTAGTTGGGCATTTGAAATAATAATCATTGTTTTTTTCTTTGTCTATTTATAACCCCCAAACGGAGAGAAACTCACAGGATGCAGCTGCCAGCAGCAGCAGAGATGTAGGGAACATGGTTTTGTTTTGTAGTTAAACTGGTGGAAGCTGCACTTTTTCTCCAACTGAGTGAAGGACAGATGGACACTGCTCTTTATATAAATAGATTGATTACCTTCTTTTCATAGAGGTGAGGGGGTTTGTATAAGAGGATAAACATTTAGATTTCTTACTTGGGCTGGATGATATGGCCAAAATATGAGTATTTTTTAAGGTATTTTATGTGAACCGTCCCTGAAAAGACTGGGGGTAGTAAGTGCTACCACTCCCAATAGTTGCGCTGCCCTCCAGTCCTTTCCAAGAAGCCTGTCTGATCCAAGCATACCAATCATGGCCACTAAACCCAGTATATGTACAGGTCAGTTTGTGAGTTCCATCAGGTTTTTTATCTACAGATTCAGACTGAGTCGCTGTCTGACCATGAATTCCTGTAGAGACAAAGTAACATTAGAAAAAATCCCTGGACTCGAAATCTCACATAACAATCTGTTCAAGTAAATTCAGTCTAAAAGTGTTCACCTGTCAACCCTATAATCATCAGTAGTAAAGCAATAGTTTATTTCATCATGAACTGTCAGTAGTTATGGTGTGTCCCTGTTCTTCAGTCTAGTCAGTGCTCAACTTATCTCCTCCACTCTGCATCTCCTCCACTCCCCCCTGCTGCTACTCGCTGTTTATTATCTATGCATAGTCACTTTAACCCTAACTACAGTTGAAGTCGGAAGTTTACATACACTTAGGTTGGAGTCATTAAAACTAGTTTTTCAAGCACTCCACAAGATTCTTGTTAACAAACTATGGTTTTGGCAAGTCGGTAAGGACAACTACTTTGTGCATGACACAAGTAATTTTTCCAACAATTGTTTACAGACAGATTATTTCACTTATAATTCACTGTATCACAATTCCAGTGGGTCAGAAGTTTACATACACTAAGTTGACTGTGCCTTTAAACAGCTTGGAAAATTCCAGAAAATGATGTCATGGCTTTAGAAGCTTCTGATAGGCCAATTGACAACATTTGAGTCAATTGGAGGTGTATCTGCAGATGGGTTTCAAGGCCTACCTTCAAACGCAGTGCCTCTGCTTGACATCATGGGAAAATCAAAAGAAATCAGCCAAGACGTCAGAAAAATAATTGTACACCTCCACAAGTCTGGTTCATCCTTAGGAGCAATTTCCAAACACCTGAAGATACCACATGCATCTGTACAAACAATAGTACGCAAGTATAAACACCATGGGACCTCGCAGCCATCATACCGCTCAGGAAGGAGATTTTGTCTCCTAGACATGAATGTACTTTGGTGCGAAAACTGCAAATCAATCCCAGAACAACAGCAAAGGTCCGTGTGAAGATGCTGGAGGAAGCAGGTACAAAAGTATCTATATTCACAGTAAAACGAGTCCTATATCGACACAACCTGAAAGGCAGCTCAGCAAGGAATAAGCCACTGCTCCAAAACAGCCATATAAAAGCCAGACTACGGTTTGTAACTGCACATGGGGACAAAGATCGTACTTTTTGGAGAAATGTCCTCTGGTCTGATGAAACAAAAAAATAACTGTTTGGCCATATGACCATCGTTATGTTTGGAGGAAAAAGGGGGAGGCTTGCAAGCCGAAGAACACCATCCCAACCGTGAAGCACGGGGGTGGCAGCATCATGTTGTGGGGGTGCTTTGCTGCAGAAGGGACTGGTTCACTTCACAAAATAGATGGCATCATGAGGCAGGAAAATTATGTGGATATATTGAAGCAACATCTCAAGACATCAGTCAGGAAGTTAAAGCTCGGTCGCAAATGGGTCTTCCAAATGGACAATGACCCCAAGCATACTTCCAAAGTTGTGGCAAAATGGCTTAAGGACAACAAAGTCAAGGTATTGGAGTGGACATCACAAAGCCCTGACCTCAATCCCATAGAAAATTTGTGGGCAGAACTGAAAAAGCATGTGCAAGCAAGGAGGCCTACAAACCTGACTCATTTACATCAGCTCTGTCAGGAGGAATGGGTCAACATTCACCCAACTTATTGTGGGAAGCTTGTGGAAGGCTACCTGAAACGTTTGACCCAAGTTCAACATTTTAAAGGCAATGCTACCAAATACTAATTGAGTGTATGTGAACTTCTGACCCACTGGGAATGTGAGGAAAGAAATAAAAGCTGAAATAAATAATTCTCTCTACTATTTTTCTGACACTTCACATTCTTAAAATAGAGTGGTGATCCTAACTGACCTAAGACAGGGACTTTTTACTAGGATTAAATGTCAGGAATTGTGAAAAACTGTATTTGACTAAGGTGTATGTAAACTTCCGACTTCAACTGTATATGTACGAATTACCTCGACTAATATGTACCCCGCTTCATTGACTCGGAACCGGTACCCCCTGTATGTAGCCTTGTTATTGTTATGTAAGTTTATTGTGTTAAATTTTTTACTTTTGTTATTTAGTAAATATTTTCTTCACTCTATTCCTTGAACTGCGTTGTTGGTTAAGGACTTGTAAGTAAATATTTAACGGTAAGGTCTATAATTGTTGTATTCGGCGCATGTGACATAATATTTAATTTGATTTGACAGCTGTCTTCTGTCTTCAGATTTTGTGCTATTAAAGTCACTGTGCTGCTGGAAGTTTCTCTGGTGAGGCTAAACTTGTTTTTCAATGAGTCTTTGAATCTAATCATTCCACCACCCCAAATATGAGTAATCCCCTCCGGTGCTTACATAGCTTTGGGAAGTAGTTTGGGGATGGTGAATTTTCTGCCCATGCTACAGGCGGCTATATCGATACGCTAATACAGGACTTGTAAAGGCCCAGTGCACTAGTTTAGTGAAAAACAGTAGTAATTGGGAACATTTATTTGTTATTAATATATATTTCTTATATAAAAATGTAATTGGGTGCTTCAGCACCCTCAGCACCCCTACTTCCCGTGGCTGTGGGTGCTTTCCATACAAATATTTTCACATGACCCTCCCCTTGCACTGTAAGAAAATGTGCACACCCTTCCGTCTTCATAGAATGAAATCAAAATAATGTTTACTACAACAAATAATAACTACAGGGACCCTGTGTTTATAAACGTGAATATGAACTTTGCCACTTCAGTATGCTTTTGTGGCACAGTTGATGCCACGAAGGGCTATGGGCCAGAAGGTTGAGAGCTCGCCGACCACCACGTACGAGATCACTCTCCCAGACTGTTTCATCAGGCCTACACTACGATCAGAGCCTGCTACAGAAAGTGAGGACGTTTACATGTACACTAATAATTCGATATTAGACCAATTATGGCAGGAGGCTGAGTATGGCATTAGTCATGTAAATACTTTACTATGCTTATCTTAATCAGCGTACGGTCATAATTGAAGTAAAGATATGCAGATTAAAACATCTGGTTTTCTGATCAATCATTCTAATTACTAGGACATGTAGACAGCTTAATACGCGTTCCAGCTGTGTATTTGATCTGCACATATGTCAGCACCAGTAGCGCAAGCACAACTTTGATGCGCGAGTGAGGTAAGTTTTGGAAAACTTAAAGTATGTATCTTAGAAATAGTTTTCACATACAAACTGTATGTGTCTGAACTCAAAATCAAATAGGCTTAGCAAAAATGTCATGGTCAATGTGGTAGAATGTTTATTTTAATTTGGTGATTTTCTGCATTTTTCAAAAGTTCCATCAGTATCCTGATTTCAAATGTGTCCATGTAAACACGATTAATAGGGAAATCGTTCTTCTTGCTAATTATGTAAACATTTTAAACAAACTATTATATTAATCATATTAATTATGTGCTTGTAACTATGCTCAATGATCAGCTAGGCTGCCCTACCAAGCAAAATGGCAGTAACTGCTCATAGCGTGGAACTGAGAAAAATGGCTTTTATGTCACGTCCTGACCAGTATAGGGGTTATTTGTGATTGTAGTTTGGTCAGGACATGGCAGAGGGTATTTGTTTTATGTGGTTCGGGGTGGTGGTTTGTTTAGAAGGGTGTTTGATTTATTATTTCCAGGTTTTGGGTTATGTCCTATGTTTTTGTATTTCTATGTTCTTTCTAGTTTAGTATTTTCTATGTTAGGTAATTGGGTGTTGGACTCTCAATTGAAGGCAGGTGGTTGTAGTTGCCTTTGATTGAGAGTCCTATTTAGAGGGATGTGTTCTGTTTGTTAATTGTGGGTAGTTGTCTTTAGCACTGCTGTTAAGTGTATAGCCTGCTAAACTGTTTCCTGTAGTCGTTTCTTTGTTTATTGTTTTTCCGTGTTCACAGTCTTTATTTAAAATAAATATTAAGATGAGCACGCAACCCGCTGCGCCTTGGTCCTCTCTACCCGAAGACAGACAGTACAGAACTACCCACCAAACACGGACCAAGCAGCGGAGGAGGGAGCAACGGATGGACTATCGTGGGACATGGGCAGAACTGAGGATAAGCATTTCCAGGGCTATGGAGGAGTTAAGGGAGTCTGAGAGGCAGCCCCAATAATTTTTTTTGGGGGGGGCACATGGGTAGTTTGGCTGGGCGAGGATTGAGCCCCTGGCCAAATCCCCGTACCTTTTTTGGGCAACATATGACTGGACAGGTCCCGTGCTTTGGGGTGATGGGTGCTGTGGCAAGGCCGGGTATTTTCAGGCCGGTATGCGCAGTACCAGCGCCTCGCATGTGCCAGGGGAAAGTGGGCATCCAGCCAGTAGGGGTGATGCCAGTCCTGCGCTCGAGACCGCCAGTGCGCCTCTACGGTCCAGTGTTTCCCGCTACACGCACTAGCCTTGAGGTGCGTGTCTCCAGGCTGGCACATCCAGTACCAGCACCACGCATCAGGCTTCCAGTGCGTCAGCCCACTCTATCTCGGCCGGTTCCCGCTCCTCGCACTAGCCCTGAGATGCGTGTCTCCAGGCTGGCACGTCCAGTAACAGCACCACGCATCAGGCTTCCAGTGCGTCAGCCCACTCTAACTCGGCGGGTTCCCGCTCCTCGCACTAGCCCTGAGGTGCGTGTCCCCAGGCTGGTACCTCCACTACCAGCCCCACGCATCAGGCTTCCAGTGCGTCAGACCAGGCCCGAGTATCCGGCAACAGTGCCTCGTCCAGAGTGTCTGGCAACAGTGCCTCGTCCAGAGTGTCCGGCAACAGTGCCTCGTCCAGAGTGTCCGGCAACAGTGCCTCGTCCAGAGTGTCCGGCAACAGTGCCTCGTCCAGAGTGTCCGGCAACAGTGCCTCGTCCAGAGTGTCCGGAACCAGGGGAGACGGCCCACTGTCCGGAACCGGTTGAGTCTGCCTGCGACCCGGAACCGGGTGAGTCTGCCTGCGACCCGGAACCGCCAGAGCCGCCCGCCAGTCCGGAGCCGCCAGAGCCGCCCGCCAGTCCGGAGCCGCCAGAGCCGCCCGCCAGTCCGGAGCCGCCAGAGCCGCCCGCCAGTCCGGAGCCGCCAGAGCCGCCCGCCAGTCCGGAGCCGCCCGCCAGTCCGGAGCCACCAGAGCCGCCAGTCCGGAGCCGCCAGAGCCGCCCGCCAGTCCAGAGCCGCCCGCCAGTCCGGAGCCGCCAGAGCCGCCCACCAGTCTGGAGCCGCCAGGGCCGCCTGCTAGTCTGGAGCCGCCAGGGTCGCCCGCCAGCCGGGCGCAGCCAGGGAAGCCACCTAAGTGGGCCAAGCCAAGGGTGGAGCGGGGTCCACGTCCCGCACCTGAGCCACCTCCAGTATAGGTGGGTTGGGAGGGGGGGTGTAGCACAGGTGCTGTCATTGACGGCAGCCACCCTCCCTTCCCTCCCTTTAGTTAGGGGTTTATTTATTTTTTTTAATTTTGAGGTGCATCCGGGGTCTGCACCTTTAGGGGGGGGGGGGTACTGTCACGTCCTGACCAGTATAGGGGTTATTTGTGATTGTAGTTTGGTCAGGACGTGGCAGAGGGTATTTGTTTTATGTGGTTCGGGGTGGTGGTTTGTTTAGAAGGGTGTTTGATTTATTATTTCCGGGTTTTGGGTTATGTTCTATGTTTTTGTATTTCTATGTTCTTTCTAGTTTAGTATTTTCTATGTCAGGTAATTGGGTGTTGGACTCTCAATTGAAGGCAGGTGGTTGTAGTTGCCTTTGATTGAGAGTCCTATTTATAGTGATGTGTTTTGTTTGTTAAGTGTATAGCCTGCTAAACTGTTTCCTGTCGTTTCTTTGTTTATTGTTTTTCCGTGTTTACAGCCTTGGTCCTCTCTACCCGAAGACAGACATTACATTTTATTACCTTGGTTTCACAGTAACTTTATGCAGTTACTTTTAACATGACCCCCATTTTCTCCAAAACACAATACAATAGAGGTAGGATACTTGTCCACATGATTAAGCATGTATTTATTGTAGCAAAAATGACTAACTCATTCTAGACCAAATGAGCAGTTACTGCCTTTTGCTTAGTAGGGCAGTAGGGGGAAATCAGATTTTCAACATTTTGATGCCATATTTATAATTATATTCCACCAACAGGTTTCTGTGCCAATACACAACCAATAAACAAAGCATACAGACTTTTGGCGCTTTAATATCATGGTTTGTGTTTTCAACACCACAATAAATAAACTGTCAATCTTGATAAACAGAAAGTACATCCCACCCTACCTTGTAGACTTACCCAGTATCGAAGGCTTGGCTTGACAATGTCTGAATGTTATTCAACTTTTTCGTTTTTGTAACAGATGTCTCTTTCCATTCATTAAATGGCTGCTGCACAGTTTGGATTGATTGATCATATTTGTCAGTAAATAAAACATGCATACATACACAGTACAACATTTTTAACTTCTTATGGGCAGGTGGGACGCTAGCCCACCTGGCCAACATCCGGTGAAATTGCAGAGCGCCAAACTCAAAACACAGAAATAGTCAAATTAAACATTCATAAAAATACAAGTGTTATACATTGGCTTAAAGATTAACTTCTTGTTAATCCAGCCGCTGTGTCAGATTTCAAAAAGGCTTTACAGTGAAAGCATACCATGCGATTGTCTGAGGACAGCACCTCGCTTACAAAAGCATACAAACATTTTACAACCAAGTAAAGGAATTACAAAAGTCAGAAATAGCGATGAATTAATCACTTACCTTTGATGATCTTCATATGGTTGCATTCACAAGAGACCCTGTTACACAATACATTTTCATTTTGTTCGATAAAGTCCCTCTTTATGTCCCAAAAACTCAGTTTTGTTGGCACGTTTTGTTCGGTAATTCACTGGCTCAAAGGCGATCACGACATGCAGACAAATAAATCTTAATTGTACCAGTTAAGTTTGTCGAAACATGTCAAACGATGTTTATAATTAATCCTCAGGTTGTCTATTGTCTAAATAATCGATAATATTTCAGCCGGACAATAGCGTCTTCAATAGAATGGAAAAACAACGAACGGCGGCAATCGGTCACACGCGCAAAACAGCTCTGGTTCATTCTACAGTCCACTTAGAAAATGGTCTCATTCTTCCTAATTTTTCAGAATACAAGCCTGAAACAATGTCTAAAGACTGTTGACATCTAGTGGAAGCCATAGGAACTGCAATCTGGGCCCTATCCCATTACATACTGTATAGGCATTCAATAGAATAGTACCCACATCAGAAATATCCCACTTCCTGGATGTATTTTCCTCAGGTTTTTGCCTGCCATATCAGTTCTGTTATACTCACAGACATTATTTTAACAGTTTTGGAAACTTTAGAGTGTTTTCTATCCAATACTACCATGCAAATGCATAGCTTCTGGGCCTGAGTAACAGGCAGTTTACATTGGGCACCTCATTCATCCAAAATTCTGCCCCCTACCCAAGAGAGGTTTTAAGTAACCAAATTGCACAATAAAGTAGGGGACTTATTTCCATTGTGGTCCCTATTACTATACATTTTTATGTATACAATTACATAAGATACAGACATATTACAAAGATACAGACAAAAAAAGGTTCTACTGTTCACACATTAGTCAGCTTTTTACCTCTTTAAAAGTGTTTACGGTTGTATGGCTTTGAGTTGCTGTGGTAGTTTGTTCCACTCAACAGCACAGGTATATACAAATGGTTTCTTACCAGATAGACTCTTCTATTTAAAACTGAATTGGTATTTTGCTGGTGGACATCTAACATTTTTTTCCTAGGGGCTGAGTCCATGATAATTCTGTGGACCAGACAAAGTTGAATTAATACAACTCTTATCTTTTATTTTATTTATTTATCCTTTATTTACCAGGTAGGCCAGTTGAGAACAAGTTCTCATTTACAACTGCGACCTGGCCGAGATAAAGCTAAGCAGTGCGACAAAAACAACAACACAGAGTTACACATGGGATAAACAAAGGTAGAGTCAATAACACAATAGAAAAAATTTGAAAAATCTATGTACTGTGTGTGCAAATGTAAAAGAGTAGGGAGGTAGACAATAAATAGGCCATAGAGGCGAAATAATTACAATTTAGCATATCTACAGATAGCCAGCCTAGCGCTTTAAAATGCTCGACCTCCAGATGAGAATGCGGGGGGAGATTAAGTACAATTCTTACAAGCTTGTTTTGGCTGGTGTGTAGCTTATTCTTTAGATGTTTGGGGCTTCTGGTGTACCATGACGTGCAGGCATAATCAAAGTGAAAATGGAGTAGCGCACTAGCCACAGTCTTTAAGGTGTCTTTAGTTAGATTTATATCTAATTGGCAACATTTTCATCCAAATATTATACAATCTACATAAAAACAATATGCTACTTTTCCCATCAACTCTGATAACATATCCTGAGTGAGCCATGTTTCTGTGTAACATTCTCTGTTTCAATCTCTGATGTCTCTCTGAAAGGCAACCCTTGCTCGAATTTCATCTACCTTGTTGTCAAGAGACTGGACATTGGCGAGTAGTATACTCGGGAGCGGTGAGCAAGGTTTTCAATGGGGTAGAGGTCAGGGCTCTGTGCAGGCCAGTCAAGTTCTTCCACACTGATCTTGACAAACCATATAGACCTCACTTTGTGCACGGGGGCATTGTCATGCTGATACAGGAAAGGGCCTTCGCCAAACTGTTGCCACAAAGTTGGAAACACAGAATCGTCTAGAATGTCATTAAGAGCCCGAACCATGAAAAAACATTATTCCTCCTCCACCAAACTTTACAGCTGGCACGATTCATTTGGGTAGGTAGCATTCTCCTGGCATCCACCAAACCCAGATTCGTCAGTCGGCAAGCTTTACACCACTCCATCCAACGTTTGGCATTGAGCATGGTGATCTTTGGCTTGTGTGTGGCTCATCGGCCATGGAAACCCATTTCATGAAGCTCCCGACGAACAGTTCTTGTACTGACGTTGTTACCAGAGGCAGTTTGGAACTCAGTAGTGAGTGTTGCAACCGAGGACAGACGATTTTTACTCGCTACACACTTCAGTACTCGGCGGTCCCGTTCTGTGAGCTTGTGTGGACTACCACTTCACGACTGACCTGTTGCTGCTCCTAGACATTTCCATTTCACAATAACAGCTCTTACAGTCGACCGGGGCAGCTCTAGCAGGGGAGAAATTTGACAAACCGACTTGTTGGAAAGGTGGCATCCTACGACGGTGCCACGTTGAAAGTCAGTGAGCTCTTCAGCACGGGTCATCCTACTGCGAATGTTTCTCTATGCAGATTGCATGTCTGTGTGTGGCTGAAATCAAATCCACAAATTTGAAGGTATGTCCACATACAAATGAAATGGGAAGCATGCTACTAAATAATATAATGATTTAATATCACTGCACATTCTGTGCTAATACTGTGATATTAGTATAGTATGCCTGCCAGGTAACATCCATTTTATGTCCATAGGGGCTGAGTGTGTTAGTACAGGTCTGGCCCTGGTTTGTATCACTGTGGAGCCGTGCACAGTAATACACAGCTGTGTCTTCAGTCTGTAGACTTTGACCTGTTAGTCAATATGCTGCTAGCAGGGTCTTTGGAAATGCTGAACTTGTTTTTCAGTGAATCTAATCGTTCCACCATCCCAAATTTGAGTAATCCATTCAGGTGCTTTCCCTACAGGCTAGCAGATCCAAGCTGTTGCGTAGTTATCATCAGTCAAATAATACATAGAGACCTTACAAGAGAGCGTCAAAGACTCTCCAGGCTCTATGGATATTGAGCCTTGCTGAGTGAGCTCAACATTACTAATTAGCTGGTCTTTTGAAATAATAATCCTTATTATATGCATTTATTTGTGTATTTCTATCCCCCCAAATGGAGAGCGACTCACAGGATGCAGCTCAGACTGGGGGCATCAAGACAATGATACTAAGGGGGCAGTTGTAATCAGCCAGGGGGTTTGTTTGGGGTTCTTGCATTGTAATTATATTGAATTTTGCTTATATAATCACGGTATAACAGAAAAATAAAGTTAAAATGCCAAGACTCCGAGATCATTGAATGTTTTTTTTATAGGTTTCAAGATGGGCTGTTTGTAGTTGGTGAATTGCCCTATGTGAATGCAGGCATACACACAGCTGTCTTACCAAAATAATACAAACTAAATGCTGAAAGTAGTAGCCTAGTTATTCATGCATGCAAACATAAATACTGAATAGCAGTTTGGCTTAGAATACCGACACAACTGCGAATGACAACGAATGAATATGAACAGAACCAAACAGCGGTACCAAGTGGGAAACAAAATATCAGATTGATAGTGTCACAGATCCCTCCGGTACTGTTGCTCATTCTGTGCACCAGTTGCAGAGGTCTACGTCACCGGCCTCTAGGCACTGAACTGTGTCATTATGCACACCTGGTTCCAATTCCTAACTGATGGTATTTGTATAAATGTGCCCTTTGGTTATCCATTTGTCTGTCAATTATTGTTCCAATGTCTGTTGGTCGTGTGAGTCCCTGTATCTTCTTGTTTTGGCTTTCATGCCGCTTATATTGTGCAGATGATTGCGAGTCTCATCCCGTGTTGTATCATTGTGCTTGTATGTTACGGGTCTCGCCCCATGTATTTATTCGAGGTACTCCTCGCTCTTTTGTTTGGGTATCAACCCTGTGTTTTGTATACGTGTTTGTTTGGTCTTCGTCCCCGTGCCTTTACATGGCACGCAGTAATTTGGGTCAATAAAAACCCCTATTAGGCATTCCTGCGCCTGTCTCCCGATCCTTTATACCAACATGACAGAGGCATGACACAATCTATATGTACTGTAGGCTAGTTACATTAACAGTAAACAAAAGGCGAATGGAGATCCAAATAACCAAAACACAGCCTACTACAGTGAGATGCAGCCATGCACAGCTGTCTTGCCAAATAAATATGCCTATATAGGCCCGCTTCAAACATAAAATCATGCCGCTTGCTTATGAGTTCAGCAACACGTTGTGATAAGGCACAATACACTTCTGTGAATCAAATTCGACACACATAATCAATTAAGCAATACCAGCCTACTGCATTTCCTGAACGTACAGTTCCATTTACAGCAATAGAAATCAATAGGCTACCAGGAAACCGTAACATAATGTATCTATTTCTATGATGAAACATACCAATATGTAGCTATACCAGGGGCATCATTTGGGTTCTTGCATTGGAATTATGTTGAATTCTGCTAATATCATGCTACACCACAATAAACATAAATGCAAATGCTTTTGACCAATAAATTGGTGCTAAATCTCCACTGCGCTCTATAGGCACCATGGACAGCGCCCTAAACACTAGATGGTCTAAAATGGCGCCGGAAGAAATGGCAGCAGTTTTACGGGTGCCCAACCAATTGTGCTATTATGTGGGGTTTTTTTCGCATTATTTGTAACTTCTTTTGTACATAATGTTTTTGCAACCGTATCTTACGGCAGAAAAGAGCTTCTGGAAATCAGGACAGCGATCACTCACCTCAGATTAGACAAAGATTTTTTCAACAACAAGCAAGACTCACATGATATTCGGCAGGGCCGACATCCCAGTTATTCGCAAGAGGAAGCGAAGCAGGTACAGAGGACGAAGAGATGGTTTCCTCGTCAGGACCCACAGAAGGCGAGTGGGAAAGCTGCCGTTACCGTAAATATTACTCGCCAACGTGCAATCATTGGACAATAAATTAGACGAGGTACGATCACGAATATCCTACCAACGGGACATCAAAAACTGTAATATCTTATGTTTCACGGAATCATGGCTGAATGACGACATGGATATTCAGCTTGCGGGATATATGCTGCACCGACAGGACAGAACAGCACACTCCGGTAAGACGAGGGGGGGGGGGGGGGCGGTCTGTGCATATTTGTAAACACCAGCTGGTGCACGAAATCTAAAGAAGTCTCCAGATTTTGCTCACCTGAAGTAGAGTATATTGTGATAAATTGCAGGCCACAGTACTTGCCTAGAGAGTAATCAGCTATACTTTTAATGGCTGTTTATTTACCACCACAAACAGATGCTGGCACTAAGACCGCATTCAGTCAGCTGTATAAGGAAATAAGCAAACAGGAAACCACTCACCCAGAGGCGGTGCTCCTAGTGGCCGGAGACTTTAATGCAGGGAAACTTAAATCAGTTCTACCAAATCTCTATCAACATCTTAAATGTGCAACCAGAGGGAAAAAAATTCTAGATCACCTGTACTCCACACACAGAGATGCGTACAAAGCTCTCCCTCGCCCTCCATTTGGTAATTCCTGCTTACAAGCAAAAATTAAAGCAGGAAGCACCAGTGACTCGATAAAAAAGTGGTCAGATGAAGCAGATGCTAAACTTCAGGACTGTTTTGCTATCACAGACTGGAACATATTCCGGGATTCTTCCAATGACATTGAGGAATACATCACATCAGTCACTGGCTTTATCAATAAGTGCATCGAGGACGTCATCCCCACAGAGACTGTACGTACATACCCCAACCAGAAGCCATGGATTACAAGCAACATTCGCACTGAGCTAAAGGGTAGAGCTGTCGCTTCAAGGTGCGGGACTCTAACCCGGAAGCTTACAAGAATCCCGCTATGCCCTGCGATGAACAATCAAACAGGCAAAGCGTCAATACAGGGCTACGATTGAATCATACTACACCGGCTCCGATGCTCTTTGGATGTGGCAGGGCTTGCAAACTATTACAGACGACAAAGGGAAGCACAGCCGCGAGCTGCCCAGTGACATGAGCCTACCAGACGAGTTAAATCACTTCTATGCTCGCTTCGAGGCAAGCAACACTGAGGCATGCGTGAGAGCATCAGCTGTTCCGGACGACTGTGTTATCAAGCTCTCCGTAGCCGACGTGAGTAAGACCTTTAAACAGGTCAACATACACAAGGCTGCGGGGCCAGACAGATTACCAGGACGCGTGCTCCGGGCATGTGCTGAGCAACTGGCAGGTGTCTTCACTGACATTTTCAACATGTCCCTGATTGAGTCTGTAATACCAACATGTTTCAAGCAGACCACCATAGTCCCTGTGCCCAAGAACACAAAGGCAACCTGCCTAAATGACCACAGACCTGTACCACTCACGTCCGTAGCCATGAAGTACTTTGAAAGGCTGGTAATGGCTCACATCAACACCATTATTCCAGAAACCCTAGACCTACTCCATTTGCATACCGCCCAAACAGATCCACAGGTGATGCAATCTCTATTTTACTCCACACTGCCCTTTCCCAGCTGGACAAAAGGAACACTTATGTGAGAATGCTATTCATTGACTACAGCTCAGTGTTCAACACCATAGTACCCTCAAAGCTCATCACTAAGCTAAGGAACCTGGGACTAAACATCTCCCTGCACCCAGGTGCGGTCCTCAACACTGATTCTCAACACTGGAGCTCCCCAGGGGTGTGTGCTCAGTACCCTCCTGTACTCCCTGTTCACCCACGACTGCATGGCCAGGCACAACTCCAACACCATCATTAAGTTTGCAGACGACACAACAGTGCTACAGGCCTGATCAACAACGAGACAGCCTATAGGGAGGAGGTCAGAGACCTGGCTAGGTGGTGCCAGAATAACAACCAAGACTAAGGAGATGATTGTGGACTACGGGAAAAGGAGCACCGAGCACGCCCCCATTCTCATCGACGGGGCTGTATTGGAGCAGGTTGAGAGCTTCAAGTTCCTTGGTGTCCACATCAACAACAAACTAGATTGGTCCAAACACACCAAGACAGTCGTGAAGAGGGCACAACAAAGCCTATTCCCCCTCAGGAAACTAAAAAGATTTGACATGGGTCCTGAGATCCTCAAAAGGTTCTACAGCTGCAACATCGAGAGCATCCTGACCAGTTGCATCGCTGCCTGGTACGGCAATTGCGCCGCCTCCGACCGCAAGGCACTACAGAGCATAGTGCGTAAGGCCCAGTACATCACTGGGGCAAAGCTGCCTGCCATCCAGGACCTTTACACCAGGCAGTGTCAGAGGAAGGCCCTAAAAATTGTCAAAGACCCCAGCCACCCCAGTCATAGACTGTTCTCTCTACTACCGCATTGCAAGTGGTACCGGAGTGCCAAGTCTAGGACAAAAAGGCTTCTCAACAGTTTTTACCCCCAAGCCATAAGACTCCTGAACAGGTCTTCAAATGGCTACCCGGACTATTTGCATTGTGTGCCCCACCCCCCCAACCCCTCTTTTACGCTGCTGCTACTCTCTGTTTATCATATATGCATAGTCACCTTAACTATACATTCATGTACATACTACCTCAATTGGCCCGACCAACCAGTGCTCCCGCACATTGGCTAACCGGGCTATCTGCATTGTGTCCCACCACCCGCCAACCCCTCTTTTTCACTACTGCTACTCTCTGTTCATCATATATGCATAGTCACTTTAACCACATCTACATGTACATACTACCTCAATAAGCCTGACTAACCGGTGTCTGTATATAGCCTTGCTACTGTTATTTTCAAATGTCTTTTTACTGTTGTTTTATTTCTTTACTTACCTACACACACACACACACACACACACACACACACATACATATTTTATCGCACTATTGGTTAGCGCTAGAGCCTGTAAGTAAGCATTTCACTGTAAGGTTTACACCTGTTGTATTCGGCGCACGTGACAAATAAACTTTGATTTGATTTAGATTGTTTCTTAACTTTTCAGAAGAGTTGGAGCCTCTGATGCTTTGCGGAACTTCCTGAGTAATCGATCATTCCGTTCTCACCGAAATCTTCTTGTAAAATCCCCCTCAAATGCCAGTTGGATTAGTTGAGCTAGCCTCGAGCCTTACTTCTGTGTTTTAGGAACGCGGGCATTCGATGTCAGAGAGGAACTTCACAATGATGTCAAAACTTTTAACAACCACTGACACAGTAGCCAGGTGTCCGGCCTTTGATCCAGTAGCCTTTTCTTTAAGAACTTGTAGAGTGAGTCACAGACATGAAAAAAGTCCTCCAGCGCATTCTCAGATGACATTGAACGACCACTAAGTGTAGCTGGTGGTTGAAACAATGGAATTATGGCACTTCTCTGTTTACTTTGTCCTGCAATATTTTCTGCATGCCCTCCCTTTAACTGACATGACACTAGCGCCATCCTAACATTGACTAAGTATAGTTTCTGTGCCAAGGCCAAACTTTCTTAACACTTACTAATCTCAGTCAGTTCCGGGTCATTTCACCATTTCCAGAGACACTAGCATGAAGCCAACCTGGTCTCATAG
This sequence comes from Salmo trutta, assembly GCF_901001165.1. Taxonomy (NCBI): domain Eukaryota; kingdom Metazoa; phylum Chordata; class Actinopteri; order Salmoniformes; family Salmonidae; genus Salmo; species Salmo trutta. The sequence goes on along the minus strand of NC_042988.1, from coordinate 27,274,546 downwards.
CATTTTGTATTATTCTGTATGTAAATCTGAGACACCCCATTTATTATGTTACGTTTGGTATGGTTACATAAGACAGATGGTTACTTAAGCCAAAAACGAAAGTAGGGTGGTTGGTCGGGGTGGATGGGTCGGCTTATAACAGGGTGGGGGTGTAACGCAAACATCTATCAATCCAAAGGTTGCGAGTTCAAATCTCATCACGAACAACTTTAGCATTTTAGCTAATTAGCAACTTTTCAACTACGTACTACTTTTTAGCTCATTTACAACTACTTTGCATGTTAGCTAATCCTTCCCCTAACACTAACCTTAACCATTTGAGTGAACTCTTCCCCTAACCTTAACCTTAACCCTTTAACCTAACTCCTAAACTTAACTCTAACCTTAACCCTAACCCTAACTCCTAGCCTAGCTAACATTAGCAAGCTAGCTAACATTAACCACAGAATTCATAAAATTTCATACATTTCGCAAATTCGTAACATATAACACGTTTTGCAAAGTCAAAACATATTGTAAGTTTTTGCAAATTTGTAACATATATAACAAATTGCAATTCACACCATATCATATGAAATGAGTGGACATCCACAAATTAATACATACCATATAAACGTAACATACTCTGTCTCCACAGGTGTTCAAGTTCAGACAATAGTTTAAAATATCCTGAAAGATCTCACACACTGACCTGCACATACACTGGGTTTAGTGGCCATAATATAGAAATAGATACAGTTGAAATCGGAAGTTTACATACAGTCGTTTTTCAGCCACTCCACAAATTTCTTGTTAACAAACTATAGTTTTGGCAAATCTACTTTGTGTATGACACAAGTAATTTTTCCAACAAATGTTTACAGACAGATTATTTCACTTATATAATTCACTGTATCACAATTCCAGTGGGTCAGAAGTTTACATACACTAAGTTGACTGTGCCTTTAAACAGCTTGGAAAATTCCAGAAAATGATGTCATGGCTTTAGAAGCTTCTGATAGGCTAATGGACATCATTTGAGTCAATTGGAGGTGTACCTGTGGATGTATTTCAAGGCCGACCTTCAAACTCAGTGCGTCTTTGCTTGACATCATGGGAAAATCAAAAGAAATCAGCAAAGACCTCAGAAAAAAATTGTAGACTTCCACAAGTCTGGTTTATCCTTGGGAGCAATTTTCAAATGCCTGAAGGTACCACGTTCATCTGTACAAACAATAGTATGCAAATATAAACACCATGGGACCACGCAGCCGTCATACGGCTCAGGAAGGAGATGCATTCTGTCTCCTAGAGATGAACGTACTTTGGTGCGAAAAGTGCAAATCAATCCCAGAACAACAGCAAAGGACCTTGTGAAGGGGCTGTAGGAAACAGGTACAAAGTATCTATATCCACAGTAAAATGAGTCCTATATCGACATAACCTGAAAGGCCGCTCAGCAAGGAAGAAGCCACTGCTCCAAATCCGCCATAAAAAAGCCAGACTACGGTTTGCAACTGCACATAGGGACAAAGATTGGACTTTTTGGAGAAATGTCCTCTGGTCTGATGAGGTGGTGCTATGCTGCAGGAGGGACTGGTGCACTTCACAAAGTAGATGGCATCATGAGGTAGGAAAATTATGTGCATATATTGAAGCAACATCTTAAGACATCAGTCAGGAAGTTAAAGCTTGGATGCAAATGGGTTTTCCAAATGGACAATGACCCCAAGACCCCAAGAATACTTCCAAAGTTGTGGAAAAATGGCTTAAGAAACATCATCATATCATATAGAACAATTTCAAAAGTAATGCTATTTTAAAGCTATGTAAGCATTAATTACATAATATATTCCTTTAAACATGTTATAAGTCTGTAAACTTCTTGGGGCTAGGCCCAATTTTCCAATTTTCCGCCTGTCTGATGTACCCAAAGTATACTGCCTGTTACTCAGGCCCAGAAGCCAGGATATGCATATAATAGAAAACACTTTGAAGTTTCTAAAACTGTTAAAATAATGTCTGAGACTATAACAGAACTGATATAGCAGGCGAAAACCCAAAGAAAAACCAACAAGAATGTTTTTTTTTTTTAGGGCACAGGCTCTTTCATTGCAAACCAATGGGTCTATATATAAAAATAGCTCCCATATTGCAGTGCCTATGGCTTCCACTAGATGTCAACATATTCTATATACAAGGTTTCAGGCTTTTTTCTTGAAAAACTAATAAGTCATTGTAGTTGTTCTAAGGGGAGCTCCATAACAAAAGTAGTCTTTCGGCGCGCGCTCTTCATTATTTTCCTTTCCTAATAAACATACTACTTTTCACATGAAATATTATCGTTTATTTACATATTAGGGTACCTGAGGATTAATTTGAAATGTTGTTTGACTTGTTTGGACGAAGTTTACCAGTAGCTTTTTGGATTCCTTTGTCTGCATGTTGAATGAGTGGATTACTGAAATCAATGGCGCCAACTAAACTGACTTTTTGGGATATAAAGAAGGACTTTATCGAACAAAATGAGAGTCCTCTTGGCCTACAATAACTTTGTGCTTGTGAAGACATCCTCAATCAGAGTGAACTGGTATTTCGTTCATTCTCCCAATCCACTCCAGGGCTTTTCATAAGCTCCATTAATCAGTGATAGTTAGTGCAGGTATTGTTGTAATGTCAGTCCAAGCTGCCTATAATGAGAAGACCAGAGCTGACTGTGATTATAAAGAGACGAAGGGGAGGAAGACTTTGCATAGCCCGCCCTCTAGAGGTTTAAATAGAGAATGAGAGGGAGAGTTTTTCTTTCAAGGTTGATATTGGCATGATTGTCTCAGAACAGCACAGGATGACATCATTTATTGGGATTAATGCAATACACTTGTTCCATTTAAACTTGTTCCATCTAAACTTGTTCTGGACCATATATTCTTGTTCCATCTATACTTCTATAACATTATTGACCTTCATGGTTCTGTATTCAATATTGAACTAATTCTCTATTAGCTGAAATTTGACATTTGGTTTTATTCAAAGAAACTCACCAAATTAAAAGACATTACCAGATAGGCCTGAATGGTTTTAGCTGCATTAGGTAATTCATTTTACTGAATGACTGCAAATATTATTGATCCTGTTTCGGGTTATTTTCCATTGTCAGCTGACTTTGAATGGCTCTAAAATGTTCTGTGACAGTTTCATGAGGATATTCATACAGTCATCTTGACTGTTATCTTGACAGGTTGTCAGGTATATTTTATGCTTTTGAAGTAGTCATATAAATGATGGTTATAAATAAGAGTGTGATATGTCTACTCTCTCCTATAGTGTTGGAGGGGCCATGAGATTGATGTTAACAGAGACTGGAGATCAGAGTCGCAGACTCTCACAGTGAGAGAAGCGCTTGATCAGTTTTTATACAGCGCTGCAGCCTCCTGTGTCACTGTGTCTCTGGCACAATAATACACAGCAGAGTCTTCAGTCTTCAGAGTATTCATCTGGAGATACACCTGCTGCTTGCTGTTGTCTCTGGAGATGGTGAACCGACCCTGGACTGACTGGGAGTAGTAGATATAACTGCTGGAATCACTAATTGTAGCAACCCATTCTAGCCCTTTCCCTGGAGCCTGCCGGATCCAAGCGTTCCAAGAGTTGCCACCAAACCCAGAATACGTGCAAGTCAGTTTGTGGGATTCTTCAAATTTTTTAACCACTGATTCAGACTCAGTCAGCGTCTGACTCTGAACACCTGTGGAAATGAACAACAAAAATACATTCATACACATAATCAGTAATAGCAGATGATTTCTGAAAAATGTGTTCTTGTGGATACAGAATATTGTAACTTACTTTTTACAGACACCACCAAGAACACTAAAATCCAGACAGTCCTCATTGTTCCGTGATAGTCAGGTTAGTGCAGGACTTGTTGCAATGTCAGTCCAAGCTGCCTATAAACACATTACCAGAGCTGAGTGTTTGATTATAAAGGGATGAAGGGGAGGGAGACTTTGCATAGACCGCCTCCTAGAGGCTTAAATAGAGACTGAGAGGGAGAGATCTTCTGTTCTATTCCTTGATTTTCTCTCCTCTGTCCTTTATTCTGCTCTCTGTAGTTCAGATTTTACTTATGAGATATGTTGACTGTAATGTTTTTATTATGATGTGTTAAAGATCAGCAACACAGGAACAAAAGTTCAGAATTTTATTTGGGTTTACATTTCTATAAAGCTTTTAATGGTGTATGGTTTTAACGCTTTTTGCAAGGTTAACTTATCAAATTACAATTTAATCGTTTTTGAGACTGAGCATTAATCTTAAATATATTGATATCTTGGTGTGGAGATACATTTATATTATGTTGTGTTTGCATCATTCTCCCATGGGTATCTGGGTATTTGTTCAGGTCTGGTGCTGGTTTGTATCACTGTGGAGGGTAGCGAGCACAGTAATACACAGACGTGTCTTCAGGTTGCAGGCTCTGCCCTTGTAAAGACACAGAGTTGCTGGAGGCATCTCTTGAAATGCTGAACTTGTTTTCAGTCCATCATTTTTCTATATATCTCCATCATCCCATATATGGGAAATCCAATCCATTACTTTCCCTGCAGGCTTTTGAACCCAACCTGTGGGAAAGCTTATGCTGCTATCACTAACAGAATACCCAGAGACCTTACAGGTGATGATTGGAGATTCTCCAGGCTTCACAACCATTACTCTTGGCTGGCTGAGATCAAGACCACCACAGTACACATCTAAACATAATTAGTCATATGCTATACAGGATAGCTAAGCATGACTGTTGTTATTGTTAGGCTATTGTTAAAATAATATTTTCTCAGTATATTTTATTGAGCATCAATCCATTCCTTCCCCCAAATCCAGATCTTACATCATATTCTTTCAGTACCAACGGTACCATACTTTCGCCCCCAGTACCAACGGTACCAAATCCCGAGAGACTCACAGGAGGCAGCTGCCAGCAGGAGCAGCAGTAGAAGAGTTTGAAGATTTGAAGAGTTTCATTCCAAAACTTTATATACATTTTCAGAAATGTTGGAAATTAGCATTTATTGTTTTAAGAAAATATGAAAGAGATTGTGTGTTGTTCAATGACAGACATGTTTTTGTTTCAAATCTAGCAATTGATGGTTTCATTTTAGAAAGACAAATAATTGTGTATTTTTTGCAAAACGCTATGTATCCGTCTGACTCTCAGAGAAATAAGTAGTACTGCTTGTTTTTATACAGTCAAATAAAACAAATAACTACCTCTTCCTCCACGTTGAAATTCATCCTTTTAAACGTATGGACATCAGTCCTCACATCATTGGGAACACAATGTTGATTTCGTTAGGTTGTAGTTGTTCAACCATTCGCAACCAGAGCTCACACTGAGGTTGGCTTAGTTCTGTAGCTGATATTAGCCCTTTTAAACGTATGGACATCAGTCCTCACGTCATTGGGAACACAATGTTGATTTCGTTAGGTTGTAGTTGTTCAACCAGAGCTTACACTGAGGTTGGCTTAGTTCTGTAGCTGTTATTAGCCCTTTTAAACATATGGACAGCAGTCCTCACGTCATCGGGAACATAAGAGGTTGACTTCGTCAATGGCTTTTGTAGTGGGGGAGAGAAGGGCGTGTTTCATAGTTCACAACCAATGCCTGTTCACTTGGGCGGGGCCACTGAGTGAGCATAGTTCACTTATGAAAACAATTCTCACGTTTAGAAGCTAAAATTACATTTAATATTTCCCAAATAGTTTCATATTTAAACATTTAAATTGCACAACAATTTCATGTGAATCTGATAACTAGAATGTGTAGACTTTCCAAGACACAGTTTATGTCGTCCTGTCATCAGTCATAATGTTTCAGACGACTGATCTGACATCATATTCTTTCAGTACCAACGTACCATACTTTCAACTGGTTGGATTACCTAAAGATTGTTATTTTCCCCAACCTTTTGATGTTACAAAACTCTCTCTATGTTAAAAAAAGAGCTTTTCAAGAGTCCATTCTGTAGAGAAAAAGGGGGAAAGGTATTTATAGGGGGTCATAATCCTCCAAGTCATGACAGTAGTTTATATATAAACATCCACATTTGAATGTATTTTTTCTTGTTATTTTATTAACGAAAGCATAAAGATGTTGAAGAAATACTGTACTGCTCTTTTGAGTTAGAAACGTAACACTTTAGAGTACTTAAGCATCGAATACATTGCAAGTTCAGGGATTTTCACAAATCAAATCAAATTTTCACAAATTTTCACAAATCAAATCACATTTCACAAATCAAATTTTGATTTGATTTTCACAACAGTAGCCGGGCTATAAAAAATAGATTGTCCTGCTAATAGGAAACATTTGCATGATGGGTTACACCTGCTACAGTTGTGAAAAACAAGTGTTTGAAAACCTGTTTTCAAAATGCCTCCAGTCCTTCACTACAGTAAATAAAAACACAGCATCTTGTTTACATTCTTTATTGTAACCACAATGTCACACATAATTTGTAACGGCCGTCATATGTAGTGGACCAAGGCGCTGCGATTTGAGTGCTCATAGTGACTTTATTGAACACGTAACAAACAAAACAAGAAAACGATCGAACGAACAGTGTTGCATGCTAACACACAGCAGTACAACAACAACTTCCCACAAAGGGACAGGTGAAACAGGGCTACTTAAGTATGGCTCTTATACTTATACTGGTCAGGACGTGACATCATTTGTATCTACCTTTCCAGTTGCTTTTAGAGTTTGGGATTTACAAATGTGCACTTTTCATTATTTTAGTTTGAATGTGCAGACTTTTTTTCTTTAAATAATTATTTTATGTAAGATGATACATTTGTGACCAGTTGCAATTGTAAGTAGGCTGTTAAGCCTTATAGCCTACCTCAGCCAGTTAAGTTATTTTATTTAGGTCTAGGCTCCGAAGAAATAGACTCCAATTAAGCCCTCTTGTTGTTTGTAAAGTCCAATTAAAATGAAGATTATTGTTGAAATGAATTGCTCGACTGGTGTAGGTTTTCTCCATCTGTTGGTGTATATATTTTCAGAACATTAACCGTCTGTAGGTAGATACGTGTGTAAGCATATGTGGAAAGATGGATACAAATGATTTGTTGCAAGTTGGGGGGGTTCATACCTAGCTCAAGTTGGGGGGGGGGGGGGGGGGGGGTTCACACCTAGCTCGGCTATTAGACAATTATTTAGTAAAGGTTGAATAGTCTATTGTTCAGCTAATAGCCCATCCTGCTACGCTTGTGATAAACGAATAATAATAATTTTTCTCATTTCCACATGTTAAAGATTCCAATTGATAGTGTTTTTAGCCACAATCGGCCCCAACCCCAATTTATACATTTGGGCACAGTCGATAGCTTGCCCAAAAGTCCCGCGGTGTAAACTCGCAACTTTTAAAGGAGGAACCACTGTATGTGTTTGCTGATAACAATTCATTAATATAATTCCGTCCGAAAAATATGCTCAAAACAGATAGCTAATATGAACTCTGATTTGCAAACAGATGACTTTGGGTTCATGTAAATAATGTGTTTTTCACTGTTGTAATGTGAGTGGATTATTTTATCTGGATTATATTGATATCAGTGTTTTTTCCAATACTTTTGAGTCCTTCTGCTCTCTCATAGAGTGTTTGTGTGTTTAAACAACAGACGCCCCTCTTTGCCTCACACTGAGATCAGTGTTAATCTGTTTTTGTATGGTGCTGGAGCATCCTGTGTCACTATAATAAACAAAAATACACAGCAGAGTCTTCAGTCTTCAGGCTTTTCACCTCGAAGCTGGTTTTTGGAGCTGTATTTGGTGATGGTGAACTAGCCCTGGAGACTGGGCAGGTGTAGTGCCAGTGCCCAAATCAATTTGCCCAATACACTCTAGATCTTTCCCTGGTTTCTGATGGATCCAGTGCATGTTGTAGTTACCCATGGAGAATCCAGACACAGTACAGGACAGTTTTACTGACTCTCCAGGTCTGTTCACCACTGGCTCAGAGGAGTTGAGTGACTGCCCCTGAACAGCTGAAAAACAGACAGTTTAGATGATTGTGAGCATCCAGCCAAGAAGCACAGCTCCTCTTCTCTCTCCTACACTGGACAGAAATAACTCCAGTTAACTCACCTGAGATGAGAGCCAGGAGGAATTTCATTGTGAGGTGGTTGTAAAATTCTGTAAAAGGCGGCACATAGACTTAGACTACTTGTCGTGACTGAAGTAGATAGTCTGTGGAGCACAGTTAAATCAGACTACTTAAATAGGAGACCTTTGGTATACATGAACAGACATACATTAGCATCTTAATGGTTATAAATGTCTCTCCCCTTAGCATTTAATGGTCAAAATACTACATATCTTGGCACTGTTGAGAAATGTTTTGGTGAAGAATTAAGTTGTACATGTTATAGTGATGTAGCCGCTTATTGTGCCAATATATCAATAAGAAGTTTTATTTTACGGAGCAGTTCTTCGATTAATATTGTTATATTATTTTGAATCAATGAGGGCCATATGTCGCACGTGTGCTTGATTCAACTGCATATTCAATTTTTGTACAGGTTCTGTGTTGGTTTGTATCACTGTGGTTGTCGAGCACAATAATACACAGCTGTATCTTCAGTCAGCAGACTCTGTCCTGTTAAAGTTACTGTGCTGCTGGAAGTGTCTCTGGAGATACTGAACTTGTTTTTCAGCTTATCACTATAATATATGTTACCACTGCCACATATTTCTCCAACCCACTCCAGTGCTTTTCCTGCAGGCTGTCGTACCCAACCTGTACAGTAGCTGGTGCTTGTTAAAGAATACCCAGAGACCTTACAGGAGAGGGTCAGAGGCTGTCCAGGCTGCAGGGTCATAGAGCCTGGTTGTGTGAGTTCAGTCTGACAAAACACACCTGTAAAACAAAACAAACAAAACAGTATACATCTTTTAGTGAATCATATTTTCCAATACATTCGACTGAATATTACTACTTTGTTTGTTCAAATATCACTCCCAAATACTCACAGGAGGCCCCTGCCAGCATTAGCAGCAGATATGCAGGAAGCATGGTTTGTGCTGAAGTTAGACTGGTGGGAGCTGCACTTGTTTTTTCCAACTGAGTGAAAGACAGATACACACTTCTTTATATACTGAGAGAAGAGGAGTGGAACTTTGCATACAGCTGAGAGAAGTTGGTATAAGAAGAGAGAGAATCAACTAGTATCACACTAACATGTTGAGTAGATTGATTGGTATGAGCTGCAACAACCTGCATTACCAACTTTGTAATCTCACATTGTTAACATCACCTTTATTACTAACATTTGTTTTATTATTGTCATCAATGCTTCTTGCAATAGCACAGAATATAGCTATCTGACTGTTGGTGTACCTCAAGGATGTTTACTTAGCCAATTATATTTTTATTCTTGAGATATTTCTATAATTAAAAAAAAAAGTATATATTTTTATTATTTCATTATTTTAGATTTAATTGAACGTATGACCTGTGTGTGAGAGTATGGTAAGCATTCAGCATTCTTATTTGATTTGGTATGTGTCAACCAGTGTGTGTGTTGTTGATGACATGGAGTTGATGCTGACAGGGGGGACCATAGACTCATTTTAGAGACATACTGAGATCAGTGTTGAGCAGTTTTGTATGGCACTGCAGCCTCCTGTGTCACTGTGTCTCTGGCACAATAATACACAGCAGAGTCTTCAGTCTTCAGACTGTTCATCTGGAGATACACCTGTTTCATGCTGTTGTCTCTGGAGATGGTGAACCGCCTCTGAACAGACTGGGGGTAGTAAGTGCTGCCACCATCACTGCCAGTAATAGCTGCAATCCACTCCAGTCCTTTCCCAGGAGCCTGTCTGATCCAACCCATCCAGTAGCCATTTATGTCTAAACCAGAGGCTGTACAGGTCAGTTGGTGGGATTCTCCAGGCTTTTTAACTACTGGTCCAGACTCAGTCAATGTCTGACTCTGAACACCTGTTGAAAGAAAGTAACATTACAGCTAATAGCTGGACTCAAAACCTCATATAATAACAATATAAAGGTTTTATTCTAACAATCTTAATGTTTCCACCTGTCAGGCCTATTATCATCAGTAGAAACACAGTAGTAAATGTCATGATGAACTCTTAGTACGATGTGTCTCTGTTCCTCAGTCTAGTCAGTGTGTCTTTCATCCACTCTGCAGTGAGATATGTAGTGGTGGAAGAGCTCAGGGTTTTACATTGACTCCTCCTCACTGGGAGGTAAGATGACAAAGAGTTTAAATAATTAATGTATTACTTCACTACTCAAGAGGCGCTGTATTGTAATTTGCAGATTATAAATGTTTGTCATATGGCTTAAATATTCTTACTATAGGGCATTTTGACCAAGTGCTCTTTTAGTGTGGGGATTCTGGCCATACTGGATTTATACGGATACTGCCTAATTAAACACCTCATGTTCTTCTCACAAGCATGAAATGATACGCTGAATGTACAAAACATTATGAACACATGCTCTTTCTATGTCATAGACTGTCCAGGTGAATACAGGTGAAAGCTATGATCCCTTATTGATGTCCCTTTTTGATTTTACAGGTTAAATCCTTAAGAGTCTATTGACGCACCTGTGCGTCAATCTAAGTAACATACTAAAAACATCCCCACAAGTGTCGAGGGACTCGTCTGAAGTCAGTAACGCTGATGTGCCAACTTCTATATGTAGTGTCCGAACCTTTTGGGCTACAAACTAATATTTCTCCACTGTGAAAAGGGGAGACTCTCACGAACACAAGTGTCAAGGGACTCGTCTGAAGATAACCCATACAAATGAATGGAAGCATGGAGGTAGTTTTGTGGCAACAAATATAAGGGGTTAAATATGTGTCCAAAAAAAGACAATATTTCATGGGATTTCTTAGATATAGGCTTTCTTAGATATCTCCTAGATATCGGACAGACACTACAAAACCTTATTCCTTTTGATTATTTTTTTAACGTTTTTTTTTTTACATTCATGAATGTGTTATTCAATGCGTTTCTATGGGCTATAGTGGGAAAGGCCAAATTCAATATTTTATCAAAAACATTATTGAAATATGTTTATACCTAAAGGGGTCCTAAAATTGGGGTTTCAATACAAACCCAGTTTAGGGAAGGATTTGTGTTAGGTGGTGCTCAGTATGGTGGAGAGAGGAGTGTCTATGTAGTGCATTTGCTTGTATGTATGTGTGTGTGTGTGTGTGTGTGTGTGTGTGTGTGTGTGTGTGTGTGCGTGCGTGCATGCGTGCGTGTCTGTGTGTGTGTGTGTGCGTGGGGGGGACTGAAAGATGGTGATGGATTCAGAGTCATGGCTGGAGGAAGGGAGTTCCAGATCCTACGACCAACTCTGTTAAAGGCCCTGCCACCGAAGCTCTGGAGCTTGGACCTGGGGATGACAAGGTAGCCAGCTGTGGTGGAAAAGCATAACTCAGCTTTTGAAATAATCATCCTTATTTATTTATTTTTGTATTTGTATCCCCCCAAATGGATAGAAAATCACAGCAGCAGTAGCAGCAGCAGTAGCAGCAGAGATGCAAGGAACTTATGGATCTATGGATCTCCTTTGGCGTCTGCCAAGGCAGCAGCTACTCTTCCTGGGGTCCAGACACATTAAGCATTCAGCCGATATAAGACACTTAAATGTACCTAAATGTTTAAAATCCATAATATTTATGATTATTTATTTGAATTGCGCGCCCTCCAGTTTCACCGTAAGTTGTCCTGCTAGCGGGACACCGATCCTTAGTCAATATACGTACACTTTAGCCAAATACATTTAAACTCAGTTATTCACAATTCCTGACATTTAATCCTAGTAGAAATTCCATGTCTTAGGTCAGTTAGGATCACCACTCTATTTTAAGATTGTGAAATGTCAGAATAATAGTAGAGAGAATAATTTATTTCAGCTTTATTTCTTTCATCACATTCCCAGTGGGTCAGAAGTTTACATACACTCAATTAGTATTTGGTAGCATTGCCTTTAAATTGTTTAACTTGGGTCAAACATTTCGGGTAGCCTTCCACAAGCTTCCCATAATAAGTTGGGTGAATTTTGGCCCATTTCTCCTGGCAGAGCTTGTGTAACAGAGTCAAGGCTCGTTTTTTCACTTCTGCCCACAAATTTTCTATAGGATTGAGGTCAGGGCTTTGTGATGGCCACTCCAATACCTTGACGTTGTTGTCCTTAAGCCATTTTGCCATAACTTTGGAAGTATGCTTGGGGTCATTCTCTGTTTGATAGACCCATTTGCTACCAAGCTTTAAGTTCCTGACTAATGTCTTGAGATGTTGCTTCAATATATCCACATAATTTTCCTACCTCATGATGCCATCTATTTTGTGAAGTGAACCAGCCCCTTCTGCAGCAAAGCACCCCTACAACATGATGCTGCCACCCCCGTGCTTCACGGTTGGGATGGTGTTCTTCGGCTTGCAAGCCTCCCCCTTTTTCCTCCAAACATAACGATGGTCACTATGGCCAAAAAGTTATATTTTTGTTTCATCAGAACAAATGTCTGTAAACATTTGTTGGAAAAATTACTTGTGTTTTGCACAAAGTCGATGTCCTAACCGACTTGCCAAACTATAGTTTGTTAACAAGAAATCTGTGGAGTGGTTGAAAAACAAGTTTTAATGCCTGCAATCTAAGCGTATGTATACTTCTGACTTCAAATGTAAATACAAATAAAAAAGAGAATCAAATTATTACACTTTTACCCTATTGCTAACAAAAAACACAAATAAAACTAAAATGCACAAATCCTGTATCACACTAATAGAATACCAGAGTTATAAAGAAGAGAACCTGATTTTTACACTATTGCACTTCAAACAAGATACACTCAAACTAAATTGCACAACTAATTGCATTACTAACTCCGACAAGGTTAATTGACCCACAGTCCCACACGGTGACATGATATCATTGAGGTGACGTGCAAATGAGCGATAGAAAACCGATCACGCAAATGTCACCATTCCAAATGTAATTTAATTTATTTATTAAAAGAATTGTGCGTGCCGCCCCGGGCGGCTGCCCATGTCGCCTATACCTAAATCCGCCACTGGCGAGTACAATAATAAACAGCAGAGTCCTCTTGGCCTACAAGAACTGTGTGCTTGTGAAGACATCCTCAGTCAGAGTGAAATGGCCATTCATACTTTCGACCAATCCTCTCCAGTGCTTTTCATAAGCTCCATTGTTCAGTATTAGTTAGTGCAGGGCTCACTGTAATGTCAGTCCTAGTGACCAATAATGAGAAGGACAGAGCTGACTGTCTGATTATAAAGGGATGAAGGGGAAGTAGACTTTGCATAGCCCGCCCTCTAGAGGTTTAAATAGAGACTGAGAGGGAGATATCTTCTTTGAGGGTTGATATTGGCAGCATTGTTTCTCAGAACAGCACAGGATGACAGATTCTATTGGGATTAGTACAATAAACTTGTTCCATCTAAACTTGTTCCGGACCATATATTCTTGTTCCATCTATACTTCTGTAACATTATTGACCTTCATGGTTCTGTATTCAATATTGTACTATTTCTGTTAGCTGAAATTTGACAATTGGTTTCATGCGAAGAAGCTCACCAAACTGAAAGACATTACCAAATAGGCCTAAATGGTTTTAGCTGCATTAGATAATTAATTTTACTGAATGACTGCATATACTGTATGTTCATACAAATATTTACACATGTTAAGTTTACTGAACATAAATGCAGTTGAGGCGCTGTTGGAAGCCAAGGATGTATAATGCGTTTCCCTGTCGCTCCTGAGTTAGTGACCAAATGTATATATTTAACCTTGCAAAATTGTATATATTTCTGTTTGGCCAGGCGTCTGAAGAGACCCCTAAACAATTAATATCAAGTTTGAGAAATTGAAGTTTGTAATATCGTCTACCCGGCCATAAATGGAGTCTGCAAGAGCAGGCCACAGCAAGCCCGCGCCCTCTCCTGATTCACCCCTGCCACCGGATGCTGCTAATGCCGGCCCCACGAAAACACTGACTGTGGAGATGCTACAATCCGTGATAGGCACCCTCAAATCTGATATTTTCGGCAAAATTGACTCTCTTTCTACCAATTTCAGGTCAGAGATATCAATGGTCAAAGACGAGCTTAAAAGATGCATCGAGAGTTTACAGAATATGCTCGACGCACACGGAGTGGCCTTATCTGATTTGGAGCGAGGTGCTACAGACCACAGTACTCGCATTAGCGAACTGGAGGCTAACGTTGGCTCATTAACAACTAAGGTGGCATACCTCGACAATAGATGTGAAGATATGGAAAGTAGAATGTGTAGGAACAACATTCGTCTACTGGGAATAACGGAGGGAGTGGCGGGCCCAAGACCCACGGAGTTCATAGTCCAGCTGCTTCAGGAGCTGCTCAGTCTGGAGGAGAAGACACTGCTAGACAGGGCCCACCGCACTCTGTGTAGTCGAACCCAAAATGGAGAACCCTCGCGACCATTTGTCATCAGGGTGCATTTCTTTCACGTCCGCAATGACATACTGAGGAGATCGGGAGAAGCATCCCCTCTCCTCTATAAGGGTAAAAGACTCCTCTATAAGGGTAAAAGAGTCTCGATATTTGCGGACTACACAACAACTGTGGCTAAGAAGTGGGCTAGCTTTGGAGCTGTGAAGCGCCAGCTAAGTGCCTGCCAGGGCGTGAAGTTCAGCCTCATCTACCCTGCGGTTCTGAGACTGACTTTACCGGACGGCTCCACGCACAGATTCGAATACCCGGCTTTAGCGGCAGATTTCATCAACAAGAACGTGAAAGTGGCTGTTGTACCGCATTGTGTGGAACAAATGGTTGGCTAGCTGGCCTTCTTACCAGGCTAATTAGCAAGCCGAATGGTTGGCTAGCCAAGTGAACTTTGCTGGGTTCATTGACATTTGAATGTCATTCTCTTTTTTGTATTTTTTCATTTCCAACCCAGGTCGCCGCCTCTAATGCCAAAATCTGGCTGTTTTCATGGTTCAGTCGTAGTTTTACCATCTGTGTTGCTGTTAAACCTCTCTTAACCAAGGTTAGTTTCCTTAGACTCTGCTGGGCACCAATCTATGTATGTTTGGCTTACTCTAGTTAAATGGTCACAAATCTCAGGTAGCACAGAGTAAGAGTTATCATGCTTTGCTCTAAACTTTTTTTATATTTTGGATTTGCTTGCATCTCAGTTGGGGAGATGCTTCGGCAAGGGAGGTTGTGAGGGAAGGGGTTTTTCCCTCTTTATTTGTATATAGTTTTTATATGCTTTTAGTGCCACGTCGCTTGTCTTTTTTATTTATTTGCGCTTTTAGGTTCAACTAAGATCTTCAGTTTACATTGTACCTTGTCCTTTACACGCCCTCTCTCTCTTAAGACATGACTCAGCCTAGTGCCATCAAATCAAATCAAATTTATTTGTCACATACACATGGTTAGCAGGTGTTAATGCAAGTGTAGCGAAATGCTTGTGCTTCTAGTTCCGACCATGCAGTAATATCTAACAAGTAATCTACCAATTCCACAACAACTACCTTGTACACACAAGTGTAAAGGAATGAATACGAATATGTACATACAAATATATAAATGAGTGATGGCCGAACAGCATAGGAAAGATGCAGTATAGAGTACAGTATATTCCCTTTATTGCATTATTTGGGGTTTCCTTACCCACAATACAACTGACCAAAATGAATAAGGATGTAATTGACATTGTTATCGAGACGATTAATTTTACTTAGATGGAAATCCTCTGCAGCCCCTTCTCATGCTCTTTGGATTAAATCTGTTTTGAAATGCATAAAGTTGGAAAAATTAAACACACACTCAATGGGTCTATAGACAAATTCTATTCAATGTGGGCACCCTTCCTTTCTTATGTTAACCATTTCCCTGCAGTCTCAGAGTGATGTATATTTATATATTGGTGATGTAAGAGGCCTGGTATGTGCATACACGACATCTCGGATGTTAAGGATGGTATTATTTGAGCTAGTTGACCTTTAACAACTGTATCAAAATATTTTTTCCGCATTATTTATTTATTTTATTTTTATTTGTTCGTTTAAATTTTATTTATTTATTTATTTCTGTTGTTTTTGTATTTTTTATGTCTGTCTCTCTATGTTTTGCTGTATTGTTGTCTTGATGTGTTGTTTTATATTACTACCAAATAACTTACAAATGCAATTATTTTCTAAATGCTGGTATTGAAAATTCAATAAACAAAGTAAAAAAATAAAATAATTTAAAACATAAATAAATAAATGCAGTTGACAGTGAGAGGACGTTTCTTTTTTTGCTGAGTTTATTATATAGTAAGAAGTTAACTTAATATCGTTATCCTTTTATATAATAATTACATAATTGTTTTAGATGTTTGATGGAGTATGTTTGAGTATGTTTAATGGACCAAGAATTGCAGTACAAATGAACATGAATCATTCTGCAGCATATCATTTTCATTATTGCATATACAAAATGTACTCAAGCCATTCTGAGCATGTTTGCTAGTCATGGGACTAGAGGTTTTTGTGCAGGTTTAGTGTTGGTTTGTATCACTGTGGTCGTCGAGCACAATAATACACAGCTGTGTCTTCAGTCTGCAGGTTCTGTCCTGTTAGAGTTGAAGTACTGTTGGACATGTCTCTTCTAAAGCTGAACTTATTTTTTGTAAAAAACTACCACCACCCCAAATATGAAAAATCCATTCCATTGGTTTCCCTGCAGGCTGTCGAATATAGGCTACCGTGTAGCTGTTGTCTGTAAGAGAATACCCAGAGATCACACAACTCTACAGCGCACACCTGTAAAAAGAACAAAGCAATTCTTGAAGCAAATGAGTAGACTGGAAGTGGCAGTTGTGACTGAGGGAGATGGTCTGTGGAGTTCAGTTATTATAGAAGACTATTGTAATGGGAGGAGACCTTGGATATTGGTACACAGAAAACATTTGCATCTCCATGGTGTTAAATTGTTCTTGCCGAACATTATTGGTCTAAAGACTACATGCAGTACCTTCAGAAAGTATTCATGCCCCTTGGCTTATTCCACATTTTGTTGTGTTACAGCTTGAATTCAACATGTATTAAATATCTTTTTTTCTCTCACCCATCTACACACAATACCCCATAATGACAAAGTGAAAACACGTTTTTAGAAATCCTTGCACATTTATTGTAAAATAAATATAATTTACATAAGCATTCACACTGAGTCAACTTTGTAGAAGCACATTTGTCGGCGATTACAGCGCTGAGTCATCTTGACATGTCTGTATCAACTTTGCACATCTCATTGTCCTGTTGGGACATAAATCTTTGCCCCAGTCTAAGGTCATTTGCACTCTGAAGCAGGTTCTTATCTTAACAGAGCTTGAGAAAATCTGGAAAGAAGAATGGGAGAAAATCCCCAAATCCAGATGTGCAAAGTTGATACAGGTAAGGATAGAGAGAACAATGAATGGAGCCAAATACAGGCAGATGGACAGCGGCAGTGAACAGCAGTCATCCAGTCTTTCCCTAGTTTTTAATTTGTTTCAAGTCTGGGCTTTGACTGGCCTACTCAAGGACTTTCGCATTCTTTTTCTGAAGCCTTTCCAGCATTGCTTTGGCTGAATGATTTGGGTCATTGTCCTGTTGGGATGTAAATCTTTGCCCCAGTCTAAGGTCGTTTTTTCTCTGAAGCAGGTTCTCATCAAGGTTTTGTCTGTATTTGGCTTCATTCATTGTTCCCTCTATCCTTACCAGTCTCCCAGTCCCTGCTGCTGAAAAGCATCCCCATAGCATGATGCTACCACCACCATGCTTCACGGTAGGGATGGTTTTAGACGGGTGATGAGCTGTGCTTGGTTCTATCCAGATATAGCACTTTGCATTCACTTTGCATTTCATTTTTTGTCTCAAACCACATAATATTTTGCCTTAAGATCTCAGTCTTTCAGGTGCCTTTTTGCAAACTCCAGGCATGCTGTCATGTTCCTTTTTCTCAGGAGTGGCTTCCGTCTGGCCATCTCTGATACTGCCCAGATTGATGAAGCACTGTAGAGACTGTTGTCCTTATGACAGGTTCTCTCATCTCAGCCAAGGAACTCTGTAGTTCTGTTAGAGTGGTCATTGGGTCATTGGCCACCTCCCTGACCAAGGTACTTGGTTGTTCAGTTTGGTCGGACATCCAGCTCAAGGCAGAGTCTGGGTAGTTCCATATATTTTTCCGTTTCCCAATGATGGAGACCACCGTGCTCTTGTAAACTTTCAACACTCTAGAAATAGTTTTAAACCTTTCCCCAGATATATGCCTCATCACTTATCTCGGAGATCTATGGACAGTTCCTTGGACTTCATGGTATAGTTTCTGCTCTGACATGCACTGACAACTGTGGGACCATATAGACAAGTGTATTTCTTTCTAACTCATGTCCAAACAATTGAATTGGCCACAGGTGGAATCCAATCAAGTTGCCGTGACATCTCAAGATTAAAGGAAATTGAGCTCAATTTGGAGTGTCACAGCAAACGGGTGTGAATACTTTCACTTTTTCATTATGGAGTCTTGTGTGTAGATGGGTGAGAAAATGAAAGTCTGTAACACAACAAAATGTGCAATAAGTCAAGGGGTATGAATACTTTTTGAAGGCACTGTATCTTGGCACTGTTGTAAAATGTTTCGATAACGTCTCAAGGTGTACACTCTACTGTTTATTTGTTAATCTACTATTTATTCCCTTTGTATTTATTTTTATAGAGCATCTTTTTTTATTGATATGATTATTCTATTGAAACAAGGAGGGCCATATGTGGTGCTTGTGCTTGATTCACAAGGGTATTCTGTTTTTGTACAGGTTCTGTGTTGGTTTATATCACTGTGGTTGTCGAGCACAATAATACACAGCTGTGTCTTCAGTCTGCAGACTCTGTCCTTTTAAAAACAGTGTGTTGCTGGAAGTGTCTCTGGTGATACTGAACTTGTGTTTCAGTGAATCTTTATAAGCTGTGCTGTCATCATAACAAATTATACCAATCCACTCCAGTGATTTTCCTGCAGACTGTCGAATCCAAGCTGTACAGTAGGTGCTGGTTACTGAATACCCAGAGACCTTACAGGAGAGGGTCAGAGGCTGTCCAGGCTTAAGGGTCATAGAGCCTGGTTGTGTTAGTTCAGTCTGACAGAACACACCTGTAAAACAAAACAAACAAAACAGAATAAATCCTTCAGTTCGTCATATTTTCCATTACATTTCAGTGTATATTTTTGTCCCAAAAACTCACAAGATGGCCCTGCCAGCAGCAGCAGCAGCAGCAGAGATGCAGGAAGCATGGTTTGTGTTGAAGTTAGACTGGTGGGAGCTGCACTTGTTTACTCTAACTGAGTGACAGACAGATTCACACTTTTTATTTATATACAGAGAGAAGAGGGGTGGAACTTTGCATACTGAGAGAGCTGAGAGAAGTTGATATAGGAAGAGATTGAATCAACTAGTATCACACTGACATGTTGAGTAGATTGATTGGTATGAGCTGCAACAACCTGCATTACAAACTTTGGAATCTCACTTTGTTTACAGCATCTTATTATCATAAAAACTATTATTATTGTCATCAATGTTTCTTGCAATGGCACAGGATATAGCAATATAACTGTTGGTGTCCCTAAAGGATCTATACTCGGCACATTACACTTTTATTTGACATTTATGTGAAAGTATGGTATTTGTCAATCAGTGTGTGTTGACATGGAGTTGATGGTGATCATCATTCTCATTTTAGAGACATACTGAGATCACTGTTGACCAGTTATTATATGGCACTGCAGCCTCCTGTGTCACTGTGTCTCTGGCACAATAATAAACAGCAGAGTCTACAGTCTTCAGACTGTTCATCTGGAGATACACCTGCTGCTTGCTATTGTCTCTGGAGATGGTGAACCGACCCTGAACTGACTGGGAGTAGTAAGTGCTGCCACCATCACTGCTGGTAATAGCTGCAACCCATTCTAGGCCTTTCCCAGGAGCCTGTCGATTAAAAATAAAAATAAAGTAAAAAAAATATAGGACAAAACACACATCACGACAAGAGGGACAACACAACACTACATAAAGAGAGACCTAAGACAACAACATAGCATGGTAGCAACACATGACAACACAGCATGGAAGCAACACAACATGACAACAACATGGTAGCTACACAACATGGCAGCAGCACAACATGGTAGCAGCACAAAACAGGGTACAAACATTACTGGGCACAGACAACAGCACAAAGGGCAAGAAGGTAGAGACAACAATACATCACACAAAGCAGCCACAACTGTCAGTAAGAGTGTCCATGATTGAGTCTTTGAATGAAGAGATGGAGACAAAACTGTCCAGTTTGAGTGTTTGTTGCAGCTCGTTCCAGTCGCTAGCTGCAGCGAACTGAAAAGAGGAGCGACCCAGGGATGTGTGTGCTTTGTGGACCTTTAACAGAATGTGACTGGCAGAACGGGTGTTGTATGTGGAGGATGAGGGCTGCAGTAGATATCTCAGATAGGGATGAGTGAGGCCTAAGAGGGTTTAATAAATAAGCATCAACCAGTGGGTCTTGCAACGGGTATACAGAGATTACCAGTTTACAGAAGAGTGTAAAGTGCAGTGATGTGTCCTATAAGGAGCATTGGTGGCAAATCTGATGGCCGAATGGAAAAGAATATCTAGCCACTCGAGAGCACCCTTACCTGCCAGTAAGAGATTCTGCGATGGGGAACAGATTAACTTGACCTGAAAACTTCACTTATAGAAAAAGTGAGTTAATTTACATTGAATTTTTTTTAAATTTACATTACAGTATAATGATACCTTACTATAAAAAAACATTCAATTCACCTTACCTAGCTCGCCCTTTAGTGGCTTAAAGAAGGAATTATTAGTAAATCTGCGCTCTCCATACATAAAGACAGAATACACCAAACAAATGAAGAGGGGAGGGTGATATTAATACTTTGAGCAGATTTGATGGATGGAATGTCACTGCTAAGGAATTGTAGTTATACAGTAATTGTCTATAAAGTATATGTGTTTTAACAGAAAAACAACTTTGTATTGTAGTGTTTAAATTCATATGAATGTCATGGAGTTTTACTAAAGGTTCTGGGGTTTTTTGTATCGCTGTGGGTAGCTAGCACAATAACACACAGCTGTGTCTTCAGTCAGTATACTCTGTCCTTTTATTGTTACTGTACTCCTGGACGTGTCTCTGGAGATACTGAACTTGATTTTCAGCTTATCACTATTGTCACAGTATCCACAGAAGGTGGCGCCCCTCCCCGGTCGGGCGGCGCTCAGCCTACTAGCTGCCACCGATCTATGTTTCTGTGTTGTTTGGTTTTGTCTGTCTAGGTCTGCACCTGTTCCTTGTTTGTAATTAGTGTGGGGGGGTATTTAGTTTGTCCTTTTTGTTCAGGTATTCGTGCGGGATTGTTTTGTGTCATTTCGAAGGGTTGTTCGTATTTTTGACGCTGCCTGTTAGTTCAGCGTTCTGTGGAGCTGTCTATTATTATTTGCCGGGTTGCGCCCCGTTTTCTTTATTGTTTTGGAGCTGTGCTCCTGTCAGGTGTTTAGGCGCACCCAGTATTG
Organism: Salmo trutta; assembly: GCF_901001165.1. Taxonomy (NCBI): domain Eukaryota; kingdom Metazoa; phylum Chordata; class Actinopteri; order Salmoniformes; family Salmonidae; genus Salmo; species Salmo trutta. The sequence continues at coordinate 27,252,896 of NC_042988.1, read as the reverse complement.
CGGCTGCTTATTTTTCCAAACAGTGTTAATAAACATCTGTGTTCTTGGACCTCCGTCTCCTGCCCTTGACTCTGACCCTTCCTGCTACACTGATTGCCTTGACAGAATCCTGCACCGATTACAATGGAGTCAGCAGGAGCAGAAGCACCGTCCATGGCGGAGCAGGTGTCTCAGCACGCCAGCCTCCTCAACCGCCTGGGTTCGGCGATGGACCAGGTGCTAGCCTGGAGAGCTGGGAAAGATGTGCGTCCCAGCCACATCAGCCCCGGTTCCCCATCCTGCGCCCCTACCAACACCCACGGAAGCAAGCTCGAGTGGGATCCGGATGACACCTCCAAGGGAGTTCGATGGGACGGCCGCAGGGTGCAAGGGTTTTTTACTCCAGTTGGAACTGTACCTGGCGACCGTCCGCCCCTCTCCCTCCGACGAAGAGAGGGTGAGCGTTCTCGTCTCGTGTCTCACGGGTAGAGCCCTGGAATGGGCCAACGCAGTCTGGGATGGCAAGGCGGCGGGTGAGCGGAGGGCAAGGCGGCGGGTAAGCGCTTATTTCTCCTGAGACAGGAGACGAGGAGCGCTCAAGACTTCGCATTGGAATTCCGGACTCTCGCCGCAGGATCGGGGTGGAATGAGTGGGCCCTAATTGATCACTACCGATGTAGTCTCCGGGAGGACGTCCGCCGGGAGCTGGCTTGTCGGGATAACACCACCACCCTAGACCAGCTTATAGACATGTCCATCAGGCTGGACAACCTGCTGGCTGCCCGGGGACGTTCCAGTCGGGGTCTGCTCATTCCACCTCCCAGCCCTCCTGCTCCACAGCCCATGGAGATAGGAGGGGCTTCTTCGAGGAGGACCGGAGGGGGGGGCCTCTCCTGCACCCACTGTGGACGTAGAGGGCACACTGCGGACCGGTGCTGGAGAGGTCCACCCGGGAGTTCGGATGGCAGGCAGAGCACTACGTCGACCCCTCAGGTGAGTCAGCACCCGTCACACCCAGAGCCACCTGTCGACCACATGTACACCTCAGTTTGTTTTCCAGAGCTTTCCCCTCACTTCCAGTATAAGGCACTATTCGATTCAGGCGCAGCTGGGAGTTTTATGGACCGTGGGGTAGCCAAGAAGTTAGGGATTCCCCTGGTTCAGTTGGACCACCCCTTCCCCGTGCACGCCCTAGACAGTCGACCGCTAGGGTCCTGCCAAGTTGGGGAGGTCACAGTGCCACTGGTCATGGTAACGTGGGGGGGCCATGAGGAGCATATCAGCCTATTCCTCATTGACTCCCTGGTGTTTCCGGTGGTACTGGGAAACCCCTGGCTAGTCACTCACAACCCTCAGATTTTGTGGAGGCAGAGGACTCTTAAGGGGTGGTCGAGGGAGTGCTCAGGTAGGTGTCTAGCAGTTTCCATCGGTGCGACCACAGTGGACTCGCTATGTTCGATTTTAAAATAGCTTTTCGGTGAAAGCACATTTTGCAATATTCTCAGTAGATAGCCCGGCATCACAGGGCTAGCTATTTAGACACCCACCAAGTTTAGCACTCACCAAAATCAGATTTACTATAAGAAAAATGTTATTACCTTTGCTGTCTTCGTCAGAATGCACTCCCAGGACTTCTACTTCAATAACAAATGTTGGTTTGGTCCCAAATAATCCATAGTTATATCCAAACAGCGGCGTTTTGTTCATGCGTTCAAGACACTATCCGAAAGGGTAAATAAGGGTTATGCGCCCGACGCGTTTCGTGACAAAACATTTCTAAATATTCCATTACTGTACTTCGAAGCATGTCAACCGCTGTTTAAAATCAATTTTTATGCCATTTTTCTCGTAAAAAAGCGATAATATTCCGACCGGGAAAGCGTGTATACGTTCAAAGAGAGAGAAAGTAAAAGTATGGGATCCCCTCGTGCACGAGCCTCAGACTGATGGCCCTCTGATCAACCACCATCCAAACGCGCTAAAGTTTTTCCGCCAGCGGCTGGAATTACATCATTCAGCTTTTTCCCGGGTTCTGAGAGCCTATGGGAGCCGTAGGAAGTGTCACGTTACAGCAAAGATCCAAAATTTTCTTTAAACATAGCCAAGAAGCTCAAGGAATGGTCAGAGAGGGTACTTCCTTTTTGGAATCTTCTCAGGTTTTTGCCTGCCATATGAGTTCTGTTATACTCACAGACACCATGCAAACAGTTTTAGAAACTTTAGGGTGTTTTCTATGCAAAGCCAATAATTATATGCATATTCTAGTTTCTGGGCAGGAGTAATAATCAGATTAAATCGGGTACGTTTTTTTATCCGGCCGTGAAAATACTGCCCCCTAGCCATAACAGGTTAACACTTTTTTGGTTACACCATGTTTCCATGTGTTATTTCATCGCATTTACAGTGATATATAATATATACAGCGCAAACTGTCTCTAACCAGAATAGAAAGAGGAGTGGGAGGCCCTGGTGCACAACTGAGCAAGAGGACAAGTACATTAGAGTGTCTAGTTTGATAAACAGATACCTCACAAGTCCTTAACCTCTCTAGGGTATGTGGGACGAAATCGTCCAACCTACTCAACAGCCAGTGGAATCCCGTGGCGCGATATTCAAATACCTTAGAAATGCTATTACTTCAATTTCTCAAACATATGACTATTTTACACCATTTTAAAGACAATACTCTCGTTAATCTAATCACACTGTCCAATTTCAAAAAGGCTTTACAACGAAAGCAAAACATTAGATTATGTCAGCAGAGTACCCAGCCAGAAATAATCAAACACCCATTTTTCAAGCTAGCATATAATGTCACATAAACCCAAACCACAGCTAAATGCAGCACTAACCTTTGATGATCTTCATCAGATGACACTCCTAGGACATTATGTTATACAATACATGCATGTTTTGTTCAATCAAGTTCATATTTATATCAAAAAACAGCTTTTTACATTAGCATGTGACGTTCAGAACTAGCATACCCACCGCAAACTTCCGGTGAATTTACTAAATTACTCACGATAAACGTTCACAAAAAACATAACAATTATTTTAAGAATTATAGATACAGAACTCCTTTATGCAATCGCTATGTCCGATTTTAAAATAGCTTTTCGGCAAAAGCACATTTTTCAATATTTTGAGTAGATAGCTCGCCATCACGGGCTAGCTATTTTGACACCCACCAAGTTTGGCCCTCACCAAACTCAGATTTACTATAACAAAAATTGGATTACCTTTGCTGTTCTTTGTCAGAATGCACTCCCAGGACTTCTACTTCAATAACAAATGTTGGTTTGGTTCAAAATAATCCATAGTTATGTTCAAATATCCTCTGTTTTGTTCGTGTGTTCAAGACACTATCTGAAGGGTGACGAAGGGTGACGCGTTTCGTGACAAAAAAATTCGAAATATTCCATTATCGTACTTCGAAGCATGTCAACCGCTGTTTAAAATCAATTTTCATGCGATTTTTCTCGTAAAAAAGCGATAATATTCCGACCGGGAAACCGTGTTTTCGTTCAAAGACGAAAAAATAAAAACATGGTGTCGGCTCGTGCACGCACCCCCAGTCTCATTGTTCTCTGATCGACCACTATCCAAATGCGCTACTGTTTTTCAGCCATGGCCTGCAAAGTCATCATTCAACGTTTTGCCGCCTTCTGAGAGCCTATGGGAGCCGTAGGAAGTGTCACATTACAGCAGAGATCCTCAGTTTTCAATAAAGAGAGTGTAGAAGGCCAAGAAATGGTCAGAGAGGGCACTTCCTGTAAGGAATCTTCTCAGGTTTTTGCCTGCCATATGAGTTCTGTTATACTCACAGACACCATTCAAACAGTTTTAGAAACTTTAGGGTGTTTTCTATCCAAATCAATTATATGCATATTCTAGTTTCTGGGCAGTAGTAATAACCAGATTAAATCGAGTACGTTTTTTATCCGGCCGTGCAAATACTGCCCCCTACCCTAGAGAGAGGTTAACTGGCAGCTTCATTAGAAAGTACCTGCAAAACACCAGTCTCAATGTCAACAGTGAAGAGGGGATTCTGGGATGCTGGCCTTCTAGGCAGAGTTGCAAAGAAAAAGCCAAATCTCAGACTGGCAAATAAAAAGAAAAGATTCAGATGGGCAAAATAACACAGACACTGGACAGAGGAACACTGCCTAGAAGGCCAGCATCCTGGAGTCGCCTCTTCACTGTTGACATTGAGACTGGTGTTTTGCAGGTACTTTTTAATGGAGCTGCCAGTTGATGAGGAGTAAAATCAAGCAGAACTCACAGGGCAGACATATAGAGATCAACAGAAGGGAGAGTTTTCCCGTCATACTGAGGGTGGAGATATGAACTCAGCTGCTCCACACAAGACAACAAGTCAGCAGCAGAACATAAGTATATATGAACTCTGAGGGATCTGGATTTATATCATGATGTCATGGGAGAGGAACCCGTTGTGCCCACCAATCATCAGGTTAATTAATAGCTGCTCAAGGACACATTTCATCTAGCTTGAAGTACCATGAAAATGTATTTGGGGTCTGATGGCCTATGACCCATATGATAATGTCATTCTCTTTCCAACACCTCTCCAGTTGTTCATGTTGTTCAGTTGATGAAATGGTGGTGTACTGTTTGTTGTGGGTCTCAGGGGAATGTGTGCAGTTTGTCTGTGTGTGTGGAGGGGGGATGGAACACACCGATCCTCTACTACCCTCTGTTGACTCTGCTGCCAGTTAGATTCTCTGTGGTGTTTTTGTACAGATCCTCCACTCACTCACACCACTGTGTCTGTCTTGCACAGTAATACACAGCAGAGTCCTCTGCTCTCAGACCAGACAGCTTCAGATACACCATGCTGTTAGAATTATCTCTGGTGACTTCTATACGCCCTTCAACACTTTTTGCGTATGCAGTTCCACTAGCATCACTCCATATAATGCCTATCCATTCTAAAGCTTTTCCTGCAGGTTGTCTTATCCAGCCCATATGGTAGCTACTAAAGGTAAAGCCAGATCCCTTACAGGAGAGGCTGAGAGGTTCTCCAGGCTTTTTCAGGACTGGACTGGAGGGAATGTCCTCCAGACTCTGACCATACACCCCTAATAGAGAAAAGAGAATGAAGACAGTAAATAACAAATATGTTAACTCAATGGATATTATAATTATCTCTATACGTAAAATACTTTGTTCCAATAAATTGCTAGATTATTGAGTACATACTGCAGAGGCCCAGCACGACCAGGAGGAGGTGTAGTTTGCCTGTCATCTTTTCAGGATGGAAGACGATTCAACTATAGGAGGAAAAATCATATAAGTACACACACTTGGGAGACAGAATTTGCATGACAACCATGGTTGGTTGGTAGCATGTCACATGCATATAAAAGGGGTTTCAAGGCAATAAATACATTCTAAGACAAAGCCAGACATCAGTGATCATGGTCAGCAATCAGCAAACATTTCTGTATTGTTTAAACAGTAAAGTAAATGTTTTTTTTTTCTTTATGTCTTAAATTTGAACATTATGTATCATGTATTAAGAAGAGTCATGAAATAGTTGATATTAAATCATATTACAACAACACATAAAACAATATAAAAAAACAATAATGAACAATTCATATCCTGAAGTAATGTACCCTAAAATGTGTTTCCATTGTTTCAATGTCACATGGTCAACAATTTTCACCAAACTACTTCACTTAGATGGCTAAACTTCACTCAATGACTTTTTCAATTAATAATTTTTAATTTTCTCCCACAACTGCAATATATCACTGTTGTGTGTTGTTTTTAAATGTGTTACTGCACTTTTACAATGATGGTCCTTTTTAGGGTTAATCAAAATGCTATATCAGGGAGATGGCTTGATCAGAGTGCAGTCATGCTTGGGTAGCTTTGAACTGCAGTGCCAAATGCTAATTTTGATAGACACGTCAAATAAAAACAAATTCTTAAACACATTCTCCCTTATAAACAATTATAATGAAGACATACTAAAGTATTTAGGTGGAGTTTCCCAGGACAGCTATGAGAAACCTCATAGAGCAATTTGTTACTTTAGTTAACCTGTTACATCTAGGGGGCAGTAATTTCACGGCTGGATAAAAAACGTACCCGATTTAATCTGATTATTAGTCCTGCCCAGAAACTGGAATATGCATATAATTATTAGCTTTGGAGAGAAAACACTCCAAAGTTTCTGAAACTGTTTGAATGGTGTCTGTGAGTATAACAGAACTCCTATGGCAGGCAAAAACCTGAGATGCTTCTGTTCAGGAAGTACCCTGTCTGAACATTTCTTGCCCTTCTTTATTATCTCTGTCGTTTACAAAGGATCTCTGCTCTTACGTGACACTTCTCACGTCAACAATGGAGTCTCACAGCCCGGGAAAAACAGGAATGATGTCATTCAAAGCCCTGGCTGAAGCACACGAGAGCAAATGCTGAGTGGTCAGTCAATGGACTAAGCCTTAGGCGCGTGACACGCCCCGCCCCCGGCTTTCGGTTTTTTCCTCAGTTTACAGACAGGCAGATTCCCGGTCGGAATATTATCGCTTCTCTACGAGATAAATTGCATAAATATTGGTTTTAAACAGCGGTTGACATGCTTCGAAGTACGGTAATGGAATATTTCGAAATTTTTTGTCATATTTTGCGTCATGCTCGTGGCCGAGATTTAGCGTTGGGATAGTGTCTAGAACGCACGAACAAAACGTCGCTGTTTGGATATAACGATGGATTATTTGGGACCAAACCTACATTTGTTATTGAAGTAGAAGTCCTGGCAGTGTATTCTGATGAAGAACAAGCAAGGTAAGAACATTTTTCTTATAGGAAATGTGATTTTGGTGAAGGCTACACTGGGTGGGTGTCTAAATAGCTAGCCCTGTAACGCCGGGCTATGTACTTACATTATTGCAAAATGTGCTTCATCCGAAAAGCTATTTTAAAATCGGACATATCGAGTGCATAGAGGAGTTCTGTATCTATAATTCTTAAAATAATTGTTATGCTTTTTGTGAACGTTTATCGTGAGTAATTTAGTAAAATCACCGGAAGTGTTCGGTGGGAATGCTAGTTCTGAACGTCACATGCTAATGTAAAAAGCTGTTTTTTGATATAAATATGAACTTGATTGAACAGACATGCATGTATTGTATAACACAATGTCCTAGGTGTGTCATCTGATGAAGATCATCAAAGGTTAGTGCTGCATTTAGATATGGTTTGGGTTTATGTGACATGATATGCTAGCTTGAAAAATGGCTGTGTGATTATTCCTGGCTGGGTACTCTGCTGACATAATCTAATGTTTTGCTTTCGCTGTAAAGCCTTTTTGAAATCGGACAGTTTGGTTAGATAAAGGAGAGTCTTGTCTTTAAATAGCTGTAACATAGTCATATGTTTGAAAAGTGTAAGTTTTCGGATTTAGAGGAGTTTGAATTTCGCGCCCCGCCCATCATTGGATATTGGAGCAGACGTTCCGCTAGCGGAACGTGTAGATGTAAGAGGTTTTAAGGACTCATTGTTTAATGGAATTCTTAAAAAGTGTGTTATATCTATTACAAACACAGACCATGAATATGGTGTGTCAATAACTTTGTGTGTGATGAGTAGCAGTGAATGACTGAAACTATGAAATAATATAATTAATACAACGGTTGACAAGGTCTATAATATAAATTAAATAGTTAATAAATTGTCTGATTCTTTGATCCATCTCAACATTTATTCAAACCAAATTCAAATTGTGTTCATATGGTTGAAACATTGTATGGTTAACAGCCACCAGCTGGCTGATGGGAAAGTCAGTTTCCCCTCAGTTGAAACAAGGTAGTGAGAATTAGATCATGAAAGCATATAGGAACAGTCCCTGCAGTCCCCGGGCTACTTAACTGCTTTAACTGTCTATCTGAATCATCAGAGATGCTAAACTGGGACCCTGAAACACCCAGATGACAGACTGGAGTTCACCAAGCGTGGTGCCAAACAGCTGTGAGGGTCACAGAGGGGAAGAGAGATGGGTGTGGTGTGTGAGAGAAACAGAAACAGCTAAGAAAAGGAGAGCAGGGCCAGTGTGGTACGGAATGCATTATCAAACATAAACCATTAGACTATGGAATGAATGCATTAATAGTTACCTCATACATTTCGACCAAATTATGGCAAAAATGCTCTTTCTGTGTGATCTGATATCTTTATTGAATAAAATTGTGGAAAGCTTTTTAATACAGGGCAAATCCTGAAAGAAGGGATGATTAGTTCATCTGAACTCTCCATACATAAAGACAGAATACACAAAACAAATGAAGAGGGGAGCGTGATACTAATACTTTGAGCAGATTTGATGGATGGAATGTCACTGCTAAGGAATTGTACTTTCCTCACAATTACTGTATTACTACAAGTGTTTGAATTGTTATACATGTTTGTATTGTAGTGTCATGTTTAGTGTTCGGATACCTTTATATTCATATGAATGTCATGGAGTTTTTGTACAGGTCCTGTGCTGGTTTGTATCACTGTGGGCAGCGAGCACAATAACACACAGCTGTATCTTCAGTCAGCAGACTCTGTCCTGTTAAAGTTACTGTGCTACTGGAAGTGTCTCTGGAGATACTGAACTTGTTTTTCAGTTTATCCCTGTAATATGTGCTTCCATCGTGACAAATGAATCCGATCCACTCCAGTGCTTTTCCTGCAGGTTGGCGATTCACCCCTGTACAGTAGCTGGTACTGGTTAAAGAATACCCAGAAGCCTTACACAAGAGGGTTAGAGGCTGTCCAGGCTGCAGGGTGATAGAGCCTGGCTGTACGAGTTCAGTCTGACAGAATACACCTGTGAAACAAAACAAACAAAACAAAAAATGTTGTTATTTACATTTCCAAAACTCTATTACTCTCTATTACACCAATATTGATGTATCAGTCCCCCAAAACTCACAGGATACAGCTGCCAGCAGCAACAGCAGAGATGCAGGAAACATGGTTTGTGTTGAAGCTGAACTGATGGTAACTGCACTTGCCAACTGAGTGAAAGAGAGAGAGAGATATTCCTCTTTATACACAAGAGGGGAGAGTTGCTTTGCATAGAGTGAAAGTTATAAAAGGAGGAAATAAACAACCTGTATCATTGTGACATGTTATACACAGAATCAGTATCAGAATGTAATGACTTGCTGCTGATATGTTCAGTGAAATAACGATGGTTAACTATAGCTAGCTAGTATGAACTCTGAATTTCCTTGAGAATTGGCACCTCTTATAGAGCAAATAAGATACAACACACCATGTAGATTCAAATGTACAGAGGAATAATTTGAGCATTACTTTTGTGTATTTTCACACTTGATTAACTATGTAGACTGAGTTTAAATGTATGAAAAACTGAGTTTAAATGTATTTGGCTGAGGTGTATGTAAACTTCAGACTTCAGCTGTACATACAGTTGAAGTTGGAAGTTTACATACACCTAAGCAAAATACATTTAACCTCTTACATCTACACGTTCCGCTAGCGGAACGTCTGCTCCAATATCCAATGATGGGCGGGGCGCGAAATTCAAACTCCTCTAAATCCGAAAACTTACACTTTTCAAACATATGACTATGTTACAGCTATTTAAAGACAAGACTCTCCTTTATCTAACCAAACTGTCCGATTTCAAAAAGGCTTTACAGCGAAAGCAAAACATTAGATTATGTCAGCAGAGTACCCAGCCAGGAATAATCACACAGCCATTTTTCAAGCTAGCATATCATGTCACATAAACCCAAACCATATCTAAATGCAGCACTAACCTTTGATGATCTTCATCAGATGACACACCTAGGACATTGTGTTATACAATACATGCATGTCTGTTCAATCAAGTTCATATTTATATCAAAAACCAGCTTTTTACATTAGCATGTGACGTTCAGAACTAGCATTCCCACCGAACACTTCCGGTGATTTTACTAAATTACTCACGATAAACGTTCACAAAAAGCATAACAATTATTTTAAGAATTATAGATACAGAACTCCTCTATGCACTCGATATGTCCGATTTTAAAATAGCTTTTCGGATGAAGCACATTTTGCAATAATGTAAGTACATAGCCCGGCGTTACAGGGCTAGCTATTTAGACACCCACCCAGTGTAGCCTTCACCAAAATCACATTTCCTATAAGAAAAATGTTCTTACCTTGCTTGTTCTTCATCAGAATACACTGCCAGGACTTCTACTTCAATAACAAATGTAGGTTTGGTCCCAAATAATCCATCGTTATATCCAAACAGCGACGTTTTGTTCGTGCGTTCTAGACACTATCCCAACGCTAAATCTCGGCCACGAGCATGACGCAAAATATGACAAAAAATTTCGAAATATTCCATTACCGTACTTCGAAGCATGTCAACCGCTGTTTAAAACCAATATTTATGCAATTTATCTCGTAGAGAAGCGATAATATTCCGACCGGGAATCTGCCTGTCTGTAAACTGAGGAAAAAACCGAAAGCCGGGGGCGGGGCGTGTCACGCGCCTAAGGCTTAGTCCATTGACTGACCACTCAGCATTTGCTCTCGTGTGCTTCAGCCAGGGCTTTGAATGACATCATTCCTGTTTTTCCCGGGCTGTGAGACTCCATTGTTGACGTGAGAAGTGTCACGTAAGAGCAGAGATCCTTTGTAAACGACAGAGATAATAAAGAAGGGCAAGAAATGTTCAGACAGGGTACTTCCTGAACAGAAGCATCTCAGGTTTTTGCCTGCCATAGGAGTTCTGTTATACTCACAGACACCATTCAAACAGTTTCAGAAACTTTGGAGTGTTTTCTCTCCAAAGCTAATAATTATATGCATATTCCAGTTTCTGGGCAGGACTAATAATCAGATTAAATCGGGTACGTTTTTTATCCAGCCGTGAAATTACTGCCCCCTAGATGTAACAGGTTAAACTCACAATTTCACAATTCCTGACATTTAGTCCTAGTAAGATTTCCCTGTCTTAGGTCAGTTAGGATCACCACTTTAGTTTAAGAATGTGAAATGTCAGAATAATAGTTTTATTTCTTTCAACGCATTCCCAGTGGGTCAGAAGTTTGCATACACTCAATTAGTATTTGGTAGCATTGCCTTTACATTTTTTAACTTGGGTCAAACGTTTCAGGTAGCCTTCCACAAGCTTCCCACAATAAGTTGGGGGAATTTTGGTCCATTCCTCCTGACAGAGCTGTTGTAACTGAGTCAGGTTTGTAGGCGTCCTTGCTCGCAAACACTTTTTCAGTTCTGCCCACAAATTTTCTATGGGATTGAGGTCAGGGCTTTGTGATGGCCACTCCAATACCTTGACATTGTTGTCCTTAACTTCACCTGTTCAATGTTGATATGTCCACACAGGAGCAAAGGGGTTTTTGTACGGCGTAATATCACTGTGACCCCCATATAGTCACAGTGATAAACACCATAACAAAAACTTCCCACCATGCACACCTGCTCCATGAGGACAGCAACACATTTTTATTTTACCTTTATTTAACTAGGCAAGTCAGTTAAGAACAAATTCTTATTTTCAATGACAGCCTAGGAACAGGGGCTGCCTTGTTCATGGGCAGAAAGACAGATTTGGACCTTGTCAGCTTGGGGATTCGAACTTGCAACTTTTCGGTTTGATTAGCTGTTCAGGAGTCTTATGGCTTGGGGGTAGAAGCTGTTTAGAAGCCTCTTGGACATAGACCTGGCGCTCCGGTACCGCTTGCCAGGCGGTAGCAGAGAGAACATTTTATGACTAGGGTGGCTGGAGTCTTTGACAATATTTAGGGTCTTCCTCTGACACCGCCTGGTATAGAGGTCCTGGATGTCAGGAAGCTTGGCCCCAGTGATGTACTGGGCCGTATGCACTACCCTCTGTAGTGCCTTGCGGTCGAAGGCCGAGCAGTTGCGATATCAGGCAGTGATGCAACCCGTCAGGATGCTCTCGATGGTGCAGCTGTAAAACCTATTGAGGATCTGAGGACCCATGCCAAATCTTTTCAGTCTCCTGAGGGGGGATAGGTTTTGTCATGTACTCTTCAAAACTGTCTTGGTGTGCTTGGACCATGTTAATTTGTTGGTGATGTTGACGCCAAGGAACTTGAAGCTCTCAACCTGCTCCACTACAGCCCTGTCGATGAGAAAAGGGGCGTGCTCGGTCCTCCTTTTCCTGCAGTCCACGATAATCTCCTTAGTCTTGATCACGTTGAGGGAGAGGTTGTTGTCCCTGCACCACACGGTCAGGTCTCTGACCTCCTCCCTATAGGCTGTCTCATCGTTGTCAGTGATCAGGCCTAGCACTGTGGTGTCATCAGCAAACGTAATGATGGTATTGGAGTTGTGCCTGGCCATGCAGTCATGAGTGAACAGGAAGTACAGGAGGGGACTGAGCACACACCGCTGAGGGCCCCCCGTGTTGAGGATCAGGGTGGCAGATGTGTTGTTACCTACCCTTACCACCTGGGGGTGGCCCGTCAGGAGGTCTTGGATCCAGTTACAGAGGGAGGAGTTTAACCTTTAATAGTTGTTATTTAGTCAGCATCATTATGAATGGTTTAACCTTTAATAGTTGTTATTTAGTCAGCATCATTATGAATGGTTTAGCCTTTAATAGTTGTTATTTAGTCAGCATCATTATGAATGGTTTAACCTTTAATAGTTGTTATTTAGTCAGCATCATTATGAATGGTTTAACCTTTAATAGATGTTATTTAGTCAGCATCATTATGAATGGTTTAACCTTTAATGGTTGTTATTTAGTCAGCATCATTATGAATGGTTTATCCTAGTTGTTATTTAGTCAGCATCATTATGAATGGTTTATCCTTTAATAGATGTTATTTAGTCAGCATCATTATTAATGGTTGAACCTTTAATAGGTGTTATTTAGTCAGCATCATTATGAATGGTTTATCCTTTAATAGATGTTATTTAGTCAGCATCATTATTAATGGTTGAACCTTTAATAGGTGTTATTTAGTCAGCATCATTATGAATGGTTTAACCTTTAATAGTTGTTATTTAGTCAGCATCATTATGAATGGTTTAAACTTTAATAGTTGTTATTTAGTCAGCATCATTATGAATGGTTTAACCTTTAATAGTTGTTATTTAGTCAGCATCATTATGAATGGTTTAACATTTAATAGTTGTTATTTAGTCAGCATTATTATGAATGGTTTAACCTTTAATAGTTGTTATTTAGTCACCATCATTATGAATGGTTTAACCTTTAATAGTTGTTATTTAGTCAGCATCATTATGAATGGTTTAACCTTTAATAGTTGTTATTTAGTCAGCATCATTATGAATGGTTTATCCTAGTTGTTATTTAACCAGCATTAGTATGAATGGTTTAACTTTTATTAATAGTTGTTATTTAGTCAACATCATTATGAGTGATTTAACCTTTAATAGTTGTTATTTACAGTGCTACTCGCGTACGGACTCGGGAGAGGCGAAGGTCGAGAGCCATTTGTCCTCTGAAACACGACCCCGCCAAGCCACACTGCTTCTTGACACACTGCTCGCTTAACCCGGAAGCCAGCCGCACCAATTTGTCGGAGGAAACACTGTACAGCTGGCGACCAAAGTTAGGGTGCGTGCATGTGCCCGGCCCGCCACTAGGAGTCGCTAGCACGCGATGGGACAAGGACATCCTAGCCGGCCAAACCCTCCCCTAACCCGGACAATGCCATCTCATGGCTCTCACGGTTAAAGGTTAAACCATTCATAATGATTAAGAATGGTTCTGTTCTGCTCGTTGTTTACAGTATGTTATCATAATTATTGTCATTGATGCTTTGGAGAACTGCACAAAAGGCACAGATGGTGAGAATTGAACTATTGGTATCCCCCAAAGATACAGCATATACTTGGACAATTAATATTTTTAGTTAAAAGTAAAAGTCTGTAATCAAAATTCTTCTTCTATATTTAATTATGCTCAATGAGGACATTCATTAATACCTACCAGGAATCCAAACTTTTAATTGGATTATGCTGACATACAGGTGAATGTAATGAAGATGATATTTACTGATCAAAGTGGCCAGAGGAGTGCATTAAGCTGCATTGACCTTGATGAGTGTAACGTCTGCTTCCAAATCACACCCTCAAACATGTAGATCCCCTGAACGCAGCTCACTTTCCAGACCACTTTCCAGCTCACACTCTCAAACACCTAGATCCCCTGAACGCAGCTCACTCTCCAGATCCCAATCACCTGAATTCTAATCACCTGTTCACACACCTGCATGTCATCATCCCACACTATTTAGTTAAGTTCTTTGCGGCCCATCACTGTGAGGTATTGTTTGTTTTGTGACATGTCTTTCTGAGCGCTGGGTTTCCCGTGAGTGACTCCTCCTGTGCATGATAGTTTTTACCTGCGTCACTAATGATGCCTTTTGCCTATTCCCTGCCTGTACTTTAGCTTATCGGATTTCCTGTTATCTACCTATTGCCTGATATCCCGGACTACGTTACCAGCCTTTCCCCTACCTGAACTGTTGCCCTTTTGGACCCCCTGTGTATGACCTTCTGCCTGCCCCTGGACCCAGCTACCTGCCTCCTCCTGTGGTCCTTTACAATAAACACCTGCTGCGCCCTGCGCTTCAAACCAGCACTCTGTCTCCCATCGTGTTCATTACAATGAGGAATGATATGCTTTGAATTAACTTGGAATTGTAGCTGGATCCTCAGTTTGTCTGTCTCACGCCCCATTTGACTCTGCCAGAGAGAGAAGTGCTTGATCAGTTGTTGTACAGCCCTGCAGCCTCCTGTGTCACTGTGTCTCTGGCACAATAATAAACAGCAGAGTCTTCAGTCTTCAAGCTGTTCATCTGGAGATACACCTGTTTCATGCTATTGTATCTGGAGATGATAAACCGACCCTGAACAGACTGTGGGTAGTAGGTGCTTCTGCTGTCATGGGTAGTATAGAGTATTTCAAACTTGAAGAAAAGCTTACACACAACCATCTGTTGAAAGTAAAAACAAAGTGACAGTCATATAATCAGTAGCAGATCATGTGGGACAACAAGAAAGCTTGACCAGACAGGGCAGGAGTTGGAATGTTAGATATTTGTTCATGTGACAACAAGTAAGATTGACCAGACTGGACAGGATATCATATTTTTGTGTAGTTTGAACGTTAGAGGTTGGAGTGTTTTATTTTGTGGCGCTTTGTGATATTGTTGTTGTATTACTTACAGTAATGATACTCAGTATTATTCTAGTGTGACACAAAGAGCCATGTTGTTAGAGGGGTTTTTGTACAGCTGCTTCACCAGCTTCAGTCACTGTGTCTCTCGGGCACAATAATAAACAGCAGAGTCCTCTGATCTCAGACTCTTGACCTCTAAGAACTGTGTGTTTATGGCGACATCCTCAGTCAGAGTGAACTGGCCTTTCAGGGAGTCTGCATAGATAACATCTGTTCCTGAACCAGTGTTCATTCTCCCAGTCCACTCCAGTCCTTTCCCTGGTTTCTGCCTTATCCAGTGAATGTTATAGCTAGTCATTGAATAGCCAGAGATTATACAGGACACTTTAACAGTGTCCAGGTATTTTCACCTGAGAAGGTGACTGATCCAGTCTGATATCACAACAAACACCTGCAATATAAAAACATGTCAACACTCTTGAAGATGTGGTATTTACATACATTTTGAGTTTAACTGTGACACTCAGACTTCCTTCAGTCACCATGTATTGTTTTACTTACTGTATATGGACATTACCATGACAACTAAACTCCAGACAGTCATTAGTTTCATTGTTCAGTGATAGTCAGGTTAGTGCAGGGCTTGTTGTAATGTCAGTCCACGTTGCCTGTGATAAGGCCAGAGCTGAGCGTCTGATTATAAAGGGGTGAAAGGATGGAAGACTTTGCATAGACCGCCCACTAGAGGTTTAAATAGAGACTGAGAGAGAGATGTTCTTTGACAGTTGTTTCTCAGAACAGCACAAGATAACAGGATCTATTAGGATCCCCCGAAGATCTATATTTGTTCCATTACTGTTTAACATTAATGACCTTCATGGTACATGTGTTCAATATTGTATTAATTGTTTGATGAAATTTGACATCTGGTTTCATTTAAATAAGATCACCAAATTGAAAAACATTACCAAATAGGCCAAAATGATTTTAGCTTCTAGAGATTGATAAATCATTTTACTAAGTGACTGCATTTATTATTGATAATGTTAGTTATTTCCTATTGTCAACTGACTTTGAATGGCTTTAAAGTTTTCAGTTAAAGTTTCAATAGGATATTCATACATTTATCTTACAAAGATGACAGGCATTGTTTACGCTTTGAGTAATTATGATTAAAATTTAGAGAATGACGTGTCTATTCTTTCCTATAGTGTGTTTATGGGGCCATTGATGTAGACAGAGACTGGAGCACAGAATTGTCTCACAGACTCTCACAGTAAGGGAAGTCTGCATTCATGTGAGCATTCATGTGCAAAGGCTAGCGGAACACCTCACCAATATCCAATGGTAGAGCATGGTGCAAAAATACAAAAACCTTAAAAATGCTATAACTTCAATTTCTCAAACATATGACTATTTTACACCATTTGAAAGATAAGACTCTCGTTAATCCAACCACGTTGTCCGATTTCAAAAAGGCTTTACAGCGAAAGCAAAACATTAGATTATGTTAGGAGAGTACCCAGCCAAAAATAATCACACAGCCATTTTCAAAGCTAGCATACATGTCACAAAAACACAACACACAGCTAAATGCAGCACTAACCTTTGATGATCTTCATCAGATGACACTCCTAGGACATTATGTTATACAATACATGCATGTTTTGTTCAATCAAGTACATATTTATATCAAAAACCAGCTTTTTACATTAGCATGTGATGTTCAGAACTAGCATTCCCACCCAAAACTTCCGGTGAATTTACGAAAATACTCATGATAAACGTTGACAAAAAACATAACAATTATTTTAAGAATTATAGATACAGAACTCTTTTATGCAATCGCTATGTCAGGTTTTAAAATAGCTTTTCGGAAAAAGCACATTTTGCAATTTTCTGAGTACATAGCTCAGCCATCACAGGCTAGCTATTCAGACATCCGCATTTCGAGACAAAACATTTCAAAATGTTCCTTTACCGTACTTAGAAGCATGTCAAACGCTGTTTAAAATCAATTGTTATGCTATTTTTCTCGTAAAGTAATATTCCAACCGGACAATGCTGTACTCATTCAAAAAGGAAGAGAAAAAAATGGCGAGGTCTCGTGTGTAACGGTTGTCGTCTGGAATGGAGGACCAAAAAGCAGCAGGAATGTGGATGCTCATCTTGTATTTATTTTAAACCAAGAAAACACCAAAATAACAAAAGAAGAACCCGGATACTCTGAACTGCACACTGTTGCCGGATACTCTGAACTGCACACTGTTGCCGGATACTCTGGACTGCACACTGTTGCCGGATACTCTGAACTGCACACTGTTGCCGGATACTCTGGACTGCACACTATTGCCGAACTCTCGAGGCTGGGCTGACGCACTGGAAGCCTGATGCGTGGTACTGGTACTGGATGTGCCAGTCTGGGGACACGCACCTCAGGGCTAGTGCGGGGAGCGGGAACAGGCCGAGTCGGACTGGGCTGATGCACTGGAAGCCTGATGCGTGGTGGTGGTACTGGAGGTATCAGCCTGTGAACACGCACATCAGGGCTAGTGCGGGGAGCGGGAACAGGCCGAGTCGGACTGGGCTGACGCACTGGAAGCCTGATGCGTGGTGCTGGTACTGGAGGTATCAGCCTGGGAACATGCACCTCAGGGCTAGTGCGGGGATCGGGAACAGGCCGAGTCGGACTGGGCTGACGCACTGGAAGCCTGATGCGCGGTGCTGGTACTGGAGGTATCAGCCTGGGAACATGCACCTCAGGGCTAGTGCGGGGAGCGGGAACAGGCCGAATCGGACTGGGTTGACGCACTGGACCGTAGAGGCTTACTGGCGGTCTCGAGCGCAGAACTGGCATCGCTTTTACTGGCTGGATGCCCACTACCCCCTGGCAAATGCGGTATAGCGCATACCGGCCTAAAAATACTTGGCCTCGCCACAGTACCCATTACCCCGAAGCACGGGACCTGTCCATTCACTGGTTGCCCAGAAAAGGTATGGGGATTTGGCCTGGGGCTCAAACCTCGCCCAGCCAAACTACCCATATCCCCCCTCCCAAAAAATTATTGGGGCTGCCTCTCGGGCTTAAACACCAGTCGTGTTCCTCGGTAGCGTTCCCAGTCCTTACCCGACTTCCTCCATGGGCCCTCTCTGGCCAGAATCTGCTCCCACGTCCATTTCTCCCGCCAGTCCATGTCGAAATCCCTTTGCTCCTTACTCCGCTGCTTGGTCCATTTGTGGTGGGAGGTTCTGTAACGGTTGTCGTCTGGAATGGAGGACCAAAACGCAGCAGGAATGTGAATGCTCATCTTGAATTTATTTTAAACCAAGAAAACACCAAAATAAGAACTCACGAACAATAAAACAGTCTTGTCAGGCTCACACACGCAAAACAAGAAACAACCTCCCACAAATCACAAACACAAACACACCCTAATATATAGGACTCTCAATCAAAGGCAACTAGACAACCCCTGCCTTCAATTGAGAGTCCACACCCCAATTAATTACACATAGTAACAGACTAACTAGAAAGAACATAGAAATAGACTAACATATAGCAGTGACCAAAAACCCCGGAAATAATGAATCAAACACCCCACTACATAAATCATCACCCCGACACACATAAACAAAATACCCTCTGCCACGTCCTGACCAAACTACAATAGCAAATAATCTTATTACTGGTCAGGACGTGACATCGTGAACGCGCATCTCCAGTCTCTCAGTCCACTGACAAAGTGAGCTGCTGTTATCTGCCCGGAGACAGGAGACGCCTCAATCCTGTTTCTGAAGGCTTTAGAGAGCCAATGGAAGCCTTAGAAAGTGTCACGTTACAGCACAGATGCTGTATTTTCGATAGAGATGCAATAGAAGGACAAGAAATTGTCAGACAGGGCACTTCCTGTATGGAATCTTCTCAGGTTTTGGCCTGCCATATGAGTTCTGTTATACTCACAGACACCATTAAAACTGTTTTAGAAACTTTAGAGTGTTTTCTATCCAAATCTACTAATTATCTGCATATTCTCGTTTCTGGGCAGGAGTAGTAACCAGATTAAATCGGGTACGTTTTTATCCGGCCGTGAAAATACTGCCCCCATACCACAACAGGTTAAAATAATTGTTATGTTTTTTGTCAATGTTTATCATGAGTAATTTAGTAAATTCACCGGAAGTTTTGGGTGGGAATGCTAGTTCTGAACATCACATGCTAATGTAAAAAGCTGTTTTTTGACATTTGAACTTGATTGAACAAAACATGCATGTATTGTATGACATAATGTCCTAGGAGTGTCATCTGATGAAGATCATCAAAGGTTAGTGCTGCATTTAGCTGTGTTTTGTGCTTTTGTGACATGTATGCTTGCTTTGAAAATGGCTGTGTGATTATTTTTGGCTGGGTACTCTCCTAACATAATCTAACGTTTTGCTTTCGCTGTAAAGCCTTTTTGAAATCGGACAACGTGGTTGGATTAACGAGAGTCTTATCTTTCAAATGGTGTAAAATAGTCATATATTTGAGAAATTGAAGTTATAGCATTTTTAAGGTTTTTGTATTTTCGCTCCACACTCTACCATTGGATATTGGTGAGGCGTTCCGCTAGCAGAACGTCTGTCCTCAGCCATTTACAAACCATACAACCCAATTTGAAGAAGAAGACAATGCTCTGATCATTGGCTGATCGCTCCCAACCTATAGGAATCCCCACTCAGTTGAATACATTAAAATGGTGGAATCCCTTAACCTCTCTGGCGCATGTGGGACGAACTCGTCCCACCTACGTAACAGCCACTGAAATCCAGTGGCGCGATTTTTGAATCGTTAGAAATACTATTACTTCAATTTCTCAAACATATGACTATTTTACAGCTATTTAAAGACAAGAATCTCGTTAATCTAACCCCACTGTCCGATTTCAAAAAGGCTTTACAACGAAAGCAAAACATTAGATTATGTCAGCAGAGTGCCCAGCCAGAAATAATCAGACACCCATTTTTCAAGCTAGCATATCATGTCACATAAACCCAAACCACAGCTAAATGCAGCACTAACCTTTTATGATCTTCATCAGATGACACACCTAGGACATTGTGTTATACAATACATGCATGTCTGTTCAATCAAGTTCATATTTATATAAAAAAACAGCTTTTTACATTAGCATGTGACGTTCAGAAAAAGCATAACCCCGCAAACTTCCGGGGAATTTACTAACAGTTTGCTAAATTACTCACGATAAACGTTCACAAAAAGCATAACAATTATTTTAAGAATTATAGATACATTACTCCTCTATGCACTCGATATGTCCGATTTTAAAATAGCTTTTCGGATGAAGCACATTTTGCAATAATCTAAGTACATAGCCCGGCATCACAGGGCTAGCTATTTAGATACCCACCCAGGTCAGCCTCCACCAAAATCACATTTCCTATAAGAAAAATGTTCTTACCTTGCTTGTTCTTCGTCAGAATACACTGCCAGGACTTCTACTTCAATAACAAATGTTGGTTTGGTCCCAAATAATCCATCGTTATATCCAAACAGCGACGTTTTGTTCGTGAGTTCTAGACACTATCAGAATGCTTCATCACGGTGTCGCGCATGGCGCATTGGCTTGACAAAAATGTCTAAATATTCCATTACCGTACTTCGAAGCATGTCAACCGCTGTTT
This sequence comes from Salmo trutta, assembly GCF_901001165.1. Classification (NCBI taxonomy): domain Eukaryota; kingdom Metazoa; phylum Chordata; class Actinopteri; order Salmoniformes; family Salmonidae; genus Salmo; species Salmo trutta. The sequence goes on along the minus strand of NC_042988.1, from coordinate 27,232,045 downwards.
AAAACCAATTTTTATGCCATTTATCTCGTAGATAAGTGATAATATTCCGACCGGGAATATGCATTGAGCCTAAACAGCCGAATAAAATCTCTCCTCAGGAGCGAATCGTGCACGCGCCTCATTCAAAGGTCCTCTGAGCAGCCACTTACAAAAGGTGATAATGTGTTTCAGCCTGAGGCTCCCTCGTAAACCTTCAGGTTTTTCGCGGTTTCTGAGAGCCTATTGGAGCCCTGGGAATTGTCACGTTACAGCTAAGATCCTTACTTTTCAATAAAAAGATGCAAGACGCACGACTCCTTGTCAGACAGGGTACTTCCTGCTTGAAACCTTGTCAGGTTTTTGCCTGCCATAGGAGTTCTGTTATACTCACAGACACCATTCAAACAGTTTTAGAAAATTCAGAGTGTTTTCTATCCAAACCTGAACAATAATATGCATATTCTAGCTTCTGAGTTGGTGTAGGAGGCAGTTAAAAAAGGGCACATATTTTTTCCAAAATTCTCAATACTGCCCCCTATCCCAAACAGGTTTTATTGGCAATGTCCAAGTACAGATCCCTATACATCTCTGTGATATAGGGTCAGTTTTCTCTGATCACATGATCTGGGCAGGAATAACTCTGGGCCCAAGTTTGAGTCTATAAAGGTTTTCCTGCTTAGGTCACGTAGTCCGGAAAAACTCATAACCCCACTAATCAAACTGAACTGTGGGGAATCTTGGGTGATGATTTTCTGAATAATGATATAACTTTCATGAATGAAATGGAAGATGAGACATCAATCTATCAACAAAATCACATTATTCATCATGAATGAACAAAGCTTGATGTGATTCCTGTCTTGTTCTACACCTCTCCCCAAATGAATGTGTACATCAAACTGGTGGGAGGAACTATAAGAGGACGGGCTCATTGTAATGTCTGGAATTGTCACGTCCTGGCCAGTATAAGGGTTAATTAGTATTGTAGTTTGGTCAGGACGTGGCAGAGGGTATTTGTTTTATGTGGTTCAGGGTGGTGTGTTTGTTTAAAGGGTGTTTGATTTAGTATTTCCGGGGTTTTGGTTTATGGTCTAGGTTTATGTATGTCTATGTGGAATCTAGTGAGTGTATGTCTATGGGTGATTAATTGGGGTTGGGACTCTCAATTGAAGGCAGGTGTTTTCTCTTTGCCTTTGATTGAGAGTCCCATATATTGGGGTGTGTTTGTGATTCGTGGGTGATTGTTCTGTGCTTAGCCTTGTGCCTAGTCAGACTGTTTTTGTTGTTGATCGTTCGTGTTTTGTATTTTTTTGTACGTTCATTTTGAAAATAAATAATCATCAAGATGAGCATACACATACCTGCTGCGTTTTGGTCCTCCTTAACCGACGACAACCGTGACAGGAATGGAATTAATGGAACAGAGTCAAACGTGGTTTCCACATGATCAAATCAAATCAAGCGTTATTTATACAGCACATTTCAGACATGGAATGCAACACAATATGCTTCACAGGGAAAACATTATAAAAAGAATAACAATAAAACTGATGGACTAAAAAGCACCCTAAGGAAAAGCAAAGCTTAAAAAGGTGTGTTTTAAGATCTCTTTAAAAAATGTCCACAGTTTCGGGTCCGTTCAGGTTTTCTGGCAGACTATTCCAGAGGTGGTGGGCATTGTAAGTAAAGGCTGCCTCTCCATGCCTCTTGGTCCTAGGCTTTGGGATAGTTAAAAGGTGAGTGCCAGAAGATCTGAGGGACCAACTGGGTACATCATTTAAAAGCATATCTGTAATGTATTGGGGTGCACAATCGTGGATTGATTTAAAAACCAATAGAAGAATATTACAATTCAGGCTAAAACTCACAGGCAGCCAGTGCAGAGACCTTAAAACTGATGTTTGATTGATGTGTTTGACACCGTTCCATTTAGATAGATTCCATTCCATCCATTACAATGAGCCTGTCCTCTGATAGCTCATCCCTCTAGCCTACATTGTGTTAATGTAGTTGTGTTGATAATATGCTGGTTGTTTAGGCTCTCAGGGGCATGTTGTGGTTGAGACTTTCATTGGATGTTACTCTGTTGCACTGATGCTCTACTGCTCTCTGTTGCCTGCTGCCAGTTAGATTCTCTGAGGGGTTTTTGTACAGATCCTCCACTCACTCACACCACTGTGTCTCTTGCACAGTAATACACAGCAGAGTCCTCTGCTCTCACACCAGACAGCATCAAAGTCAACATGCTGTTGCTAGTATCTTTAGTGGTTTCCATACGTCCTTCAAACTTTTTAGCATGGTAACCTAGGCCTAGTCCAGAATAACCCATCCACTCCAGGGATTTTCCTGCTGGCTGTCGTATCCAGTGTGTGTGGTGGCTGGTAACGGTATATCCAGATATCTTACAGGACAGACTGAGAGTTTCTCCAGGCTTTTTCTGGACTGAACTGGAGGGAATGGACTCCAGACTCTGACCATCACAACCTGATGGAGAGAGAGAAATGAATAGGAATAATGTGTGAGAGAATAGGAAGGAAGCAGAACATTTAAGAAAAGCAGAAGAGAGTTTCCCAGACACGTTTTTCATGTTCAGTCATTCCTCTAAGAACAGTTGATAAGGAGTAAAACCAAGCAGAACTCACAGGGCAGACAGAGAGAGAGCAGTAAAAGGTAGAGTTTTTCCATCATCCTGAGGGTGGAAATATGAACTCAGCTACTCCACACAAGACAAGACAACAAGTCAGCAGCAGAACATAAGTATATATGAACTCTGAGGGATCTGGATTTACATCATGATGTCATGGGGGAGGGGCTGATGAATGAGGTCAGAGGTCAATTTATGGCTCATCAGTAGTGCCAGGAGTTGTCCTTTAGCACATGACCTGACCAGGAACAGAGTTGTCCCTGGTCAAGTCACTTAGTCAGAAAAACCTCCAGGCCCTACTAATCACACATAACTGACTCAAGGACTGGAGGAACTGTGGGGAACATGATGATTTTCTACATTTTGATAACCTTCATGATTTCATTTAATTGTGGATTCATTTAAATGGAATATGCTTTATAGACATCCATTTGTCAAGAAAATAATTTATATGTATTGAAAAGTCAATACATAAAGGGCATGGGTGACAAACACAGTACAATACTATTCACAGGACCTGTTTCCAATGGGGCAGTTAAGCAAAATCAATAATAAAAAAAGAGGCCATTTTACATTTATAATGAACACAGCTTAATGAGATTCAACACCTCACATAGCCTGTCCTTTGTTTTGTTTCTCCATACATGTGCATAGATTATGTAATTAAGTAGAACCAATGAATGTTGAACATGTTAAATAAACTGAAGGCCCAGTCTATCCTGTCTCAGGACTTATTATGGACAGAGCACTCCATCTCCAGTGGACTGTTACTTTTCAAACAGTTAATACGCTTTAAGACATGCAAATATACTGAAAGAACAAAAATGCAGATGTTTTCAGCTACAGTTGTGGTCTGTAGCACAACCAAGGACCATGCTGAACAAGGAGAACTTTACCTCGTAAGAATCTGACTTTCTGGGCCTGAGATATTGAAACTTTAATGTAAATTTAAAGAGGTAAAATGTACAAGTAGCCTAATCGTCACAGATTCTGAACAAATTGACTGAACATATCAATAAAAACGAACTATTTAATTGTACATGCATAGAGTATGGAAAAAACATATTTATAGTTACTTTTGTCATAATTATTATGCTTTAAGTCACACAGAAACAGCAAATTTTCCATAATTTTGGTGAAACTGCATGAAAAGTAACTATCAATGCATCCGTTCCACAGTCTAAGGGTTTATGTTTGATAATCCACTCTGTTCCACACAGGCCCTGCTCTCCTTTTCACAGTCTTGTCTGTTTCTCTCACACACCCCACCCCTCTCTCTTCTCCTCTGTGACCCTCACAGCTGTGTGGCACCACGCTTGGTGAACTCCAGTCTGTCACCTGGGTGTTTCAGGGTCCCAGTTTAGCATCTCTGATGATTCAGATAGACAGATAAAGCAGTTAAGTAGCCCAGGGACTGCAGGGACTGTCCCTAAACACTTTCATTATCTAATTCTCACTACCTTGTTTCAGCTGAGGAGAAACTTCATTTTGCATAAGCCAGCTTGTGGCTGGTAACCATACAATGTTTCAAGCACGTGAACACGATTTGCATTTGGTTTGAATAAATGGGGAGATGGATCAAATAATGAAACAATTGAATCACTACTTCATTTATATTATAAGCCATTGTCAATAGTTGTATTAATTGTATTATTTTATATTTTCAGTCATTCACTGCTACTCATCACACACAATGTTATTGACAGACCATATTCATGGTTTGTGTTTGTAATACTGTCACGTCCTGACCAGCAGAGGGAGTATTGTATTAGTACTTTGGTCAGGACGTGGCAGGTGGGTTTGTGTTGTATGGTTTGTCTAGTTGTTCTGTTTTTTTGTTAGTCTGTGTGGCTCCCGATCAGGAACAGCTGTATGTCGTTGTTCCTGATTGGGAGTCATATATTAGGAGTGTGTTTTTCACCTGGGGTTTGTGGGTTGTTGTCTTTAGCACTGCTGCTTTATGTTAGCCTGCTAAACTGTTCCTGTCGTGTTTCTGATTTTCTTGTTTTTTCGTGTTCACGTTGTTTAATAAATATAAAGATGAGCCCTCAACCCGCTGCGTATTGGTCCACCTTTTCCGACAGTGATTTCTCTATATCTTCAGACGAAGAGGAGCGTTACAGAACAACCCACCAAACAAAGACCAAGCAGCGAAGATAGGAGCAGCAGGTGGAGTACATGGACTATAGAGAGAGATGGACTTGGGAGGAGATTCTGGACGGGGCTGGACCTTGGCACCAGGCTGGGGAATACCGTCGTCCCACGGGAGGAAATAGTGGAAGCTAAGGCAGAGAGGCGGCGGTATGAGGCCAGCAACGCGCTGATGGAGAAGCACGAGAGGCACCCCCAATAATTTTTTTGGGGGGGGCACACGGGTAGTTTGGCTAGGCCAAGGAAGAACCATAAGCCAGCTATCCGTGCTTACATGGAGGAACGTATGGAGTGGAGGGCGCCGAAGTTTGAGGAAGTGCGCACGATCTCGCCCATACACTCGCACAGTCCGGTGCGAGCTATTCCAGCCCCTCGCAGATGCCGTGCTAGAGTGGGCATCCAGCCTGGTAGGAGGATGCCTGCGCAGCGTGTCTGGTCGCCGGTATGCCTCCTAGGACCAGGCTACCCTGCGCCCGCTCTACGCACGGTAACCATCAAGCCCCTGCACAGCCCAGTTTGCCCTGTACTAGCACCCCGCTCGTACAGGGCTGCTAGTTCCATCCAGCCAGGACGGGTTGTGCAGGAGGTGCGATCAAGGCCACCTGTGCGCCTCCATGGCCCAGTTGTTCCAGTTCCCGCCTCTCGTGCTGACCCGGAAGTGCGAACCTCTAGTCTGGCACGTCCAGTACCAGCACCACATATCAAGCTTCCAGTGAGTCAGCCTAGTCCTACTCAGCCTGTTCCCGCTCCTCGCACTAGCCCTGAGGTGCGTGTCCCCAGGCTGGTACCTCCACTACCAGCCCCACGCATCAGGCTTCCAGTGCATCAGCCTCGTCCAGAGTGTCCGGCAACAGTGCCTCGTCCAGAGTGTCCAGCAACAGTGCCTCGTCCAGAGTGTCCGGAACCAGGTGAGACGGCCCACTGTCCGGAACCAGGTGAGACGGCCCACTGTCCGGAACCAGGTGTGACGGCCCACTGTCCGGAACCAGGGGAGACGGCCCACTGTCCGGAACCGGGTGAGACGGCCCACTGTCCGGAACCGGGTGAGACGGCCCACTGTCCGGAACCGGGGGAGACGGCCCACTGTCCGGAACCGGGGGAGACGGCCCACTGTCCAGAACCGGGGGAGACGGCCCGCGACCCGTAACCGGGTGAGTCTGCCCGCGACCCGTAACCGGGTGAGTCTGCCCGCGACCCGGAACCGGGTGAGTCTGCCTGCGACCCGGAACCGGGTGAGATTGAAATTAACTATGAACTGTGTGAGTCTGCCTACAGCTTTGAACCGAATGAGTCTGCCTACAACCCGGAACTGAGGGAGTCTGCCTACGGTCCAGAACCAAGAGACTATGTCGTCAGTCGGGAGGACAGGAGGCCAGAACCAGAGCCTCCTCCAGTGTAGGTGGGTTGGGGAGGGGGGGTGGAGCACAAGTGCCGTCGTTGACGGCAGCCACCCTCCCTTCCCTCCCTTTTTGTTTAGGGGGTATTTGTTTTTTTTGTTTTTGGGGGGGGGATTTTGGTTTTTCTATTAAGTTGCATCCGGGGTTTGCACCTTTAGGGGGGGGTACTGTCATGTCCTGACCAGCAGAGGGAGTATTGTATTAGTATTTTGGTCAGGACGTGGCAGGTGGGTTTGTGTTGTATGGTTTATCTAGTTGTTCTGTTTCTTTGTTAGTCTGTGTGGCTCCCGATCAGGATGTCGTTGTTCCTGATTGGGAGTCATATATTAGAAGTGTGTTTTTCACCTGGGGTTTGTGGGTTGTTGTCTTTAGCACTGCTGCTTTATGTTAGCCTGCTAAACTGTTCCTGTCTTGTTTCTGATTTTCTTGTTTTTTCGTGTTCACGTTGTTTAATAAATATAAAGATGAGCACTCAACCCGCTGCGTATTGGTTCACCTTTTCCGTCAGTGATTTCTCTATATCTTCAGACAAAGAGGAGCGTTACAAATACATATATCACACTTTTGAAGAATTGCATTGAACAATGAGTCCTTAACTAAAATAACAAATGTCCATATTTATTGAGTTATTTTTATTTCACCTTTATTTGACCAGGTAGGTCAACCACAACAACATGTGGTTTCTCACATCTGTCCTGGGCACCTCCACTTAAATACATTACTATGTCTTGATTGTAATTATTTATAGGGGAGAGAGTTAAAAATGTGTTTTAATCAGGTGTGTCTATCAAAATGAGTGTTGGGCGCAGTAGTTCAAAGCTACCCAAGCATGACTTTTACCCAGGATGGACCTGCACTCTGATAAAGCCATTTCCCTGATATAGCATTTTTGATTAACCCTAAAAAGGACCAATGTATCACTGTGAAAGTGCAGTAACACATTTAAAAAACAACACACAACAGTGATGTATTGCAGATGTGGGAGAAAATGTCAAATTATGACTTGAAAAAGTAATTGAGTGATGTTTAGCCATGTGTTGGTTTAGTGACGGTTGCTGATCATTTAAACAATGGGAATACATTTTAGTGTACAGTACTTCAGGATGTGAATTGTTCATTATTATTATTAGTTTGTTATTTTGTTTTATGTGTTGTTTAAAAAAATACATTTGTAATGTATTTTCTGACTTTATTGAACAGATAGAGAGAGAGGATGACAGAGATAACAGGTTGTGTCAAAGGGCAGTATGCCGGTTCAAGACTTTTCCTAAAACGTATGAGACAAAATACCGCAATATCTTACAGGGACCACTTGTATGAATGTGTTTGTGTTATTGTTTTGAGAAGTATAAAATGTAACATGATTTAATATAAATTATTTCATGACTCTTCTTAATACATGAAACATAATGTTCGTATGAGAGACGTGAAAAAATACTTTACTGTTTAAACAAAAATGTATGTTGATTGACAGTGATCGATGATGTCTGACTTTGTCTTACAAATGATTGTTTTGAAACCTCTTTTATAGGCATGTGACATGCTACCACCCAACCATGGTTGTCATGCAAGTTCTGTCTCCCAAGTCTGTGTACTTTTATGATGTTTCCTACCATGGGTTAATTGGATTCCATCCTGAAAAAATGACAGGCAAACTACACCTCCTCCTGGTCTTGCTGGGCCTCTGTAGTATGTACTCAATAATCTAGCAATTTATTGGAACAAAGTATTTTACGTATAGAGATAATTATAATATCCTGAGTTAACATATTAGTGATCTATTGTCTTCATTCTCTTTCTCTATTAGGGGTGTATGGTCAGAGTCTGGAGGACATTCCCTCCAGTCCAGTCCTGAAAAAGCCTCTCAGCCTCTCCTGTAAGGGATCTGCCTTTATATTTAGTAGCTACCATATGGGCTGGATATGACAAACAGCATGAAAAGCTCTAGAATGGATTGGCGCTATATGGAGAGATGCAAGTGGAACTGTGTATGCAAAAAGTGTTGAAGGGCGGATAGAAGTCACCAGAGAGAATTCTGACAGTATGGTGTATCTGAGGACTCCGCTGTGTATTACTGGGCAAGAGACACAGTGGTGTGAGTGGAGGATATGTACAAAAAACCCTTAGAGAATATAACTGCCAGCAGAGTCAACAGAGGGCAGTAGAGCGTCAGTGCAGCAGAGAGTCAACAGAGGGCAGTAGAGCGTCAGTACAGCACAGTCAACATAGGGCAGTAGAGCATCAGTACAGCAGCGTTAACAGAGAGCAGTAGAGCTTCAGTACATCAGAATCAACAGAGGGCAGTAGAGCATCAGTACAGTGGAATCAACAGAGGGCAGTAGAGCATCAGTACAGTGGAATCAACAGAGGGCAGTAGAGCATCAGTACAGCAGAGTCAACAAAGGGCAGTACAGCATCAGTACAACAGAGAGCAGTAGAGCATAAGTACAGCAGAGTCAACAGAGGTCAGTAGAGCATCAGTACAGCAGAGTCAACAAAGGGCAGTACAGCATCAGTACAAAAGAGAGCAGTAGAGCATCAGTACAGCAGAGTAAACAGAGGTCAGTAAAGCGTCAGTACAACAGAGTCAACAGAGGTCAGTAAAGTATCAGTACAGCAAACTACAAACTGCACACATTCCCCTGAGAACCAAAGCAACCAGTAAACCATCAACTGAACTACTACATTTACATTTTTTTACATTTACGTCATTTAGCAGACGCTCTTATCCAGAGCGACTATTAACATGAGCATTGTCCTATAGGCAAGAGTAGAAAGTTAGAAGTTAGAAACATTTATGAAACTGTCATAATACATGCTGATACATTAATTGACAGAACAAAATGAAGAACAACATTGTGGACCACTCAAGAGTTTTGAGACATTGTAGGTAATCATATGTAAACATAGTACAGTATGTCATTTGGTATCAGCTATAAAACATTATGACCAGGAATAGGACTTTCCCGAAGCGGATCCTCTGTTTGGACCACCACCCAGGACAATGGGTCCAGAAGGTCGACCCAAAACAACGGCGCTGCACAAGGGGCAGACGGAGCGGTCTTCAGGTCAGGCTCCGTAGACGGTCACATTGCTCACCACTCCCGAGTATACTACTCGCCAATGTCCAGTCTCTTGACAACAAGGTAGATGAAAATCGAGCAAGGGTTACCTTCCAGAGAGACATCAGAGAGTGTAACATTCTCTCTTTCACGGAAACATGGCTCACTCGGGACACGTTATCAGAGTCGGTACAGCTATCCGGTTTCTTCACGCATCGCGCCGACAGAAACAAACATCTCTCTGGTAAGAAGAAGGACGGGGGTGTATGCCTTATGATTAACGAGTCATGGTGTGATCATAACAACATACAGGAACTCAAGTCCTTTTGTTCACCTGACCTAGGATTCCTTACAATCAAATGCCGACCGCATTATCTTCCAAGAGAATTCTCTTTGATTATAATCACAGCCGTGTACATCCCCCCCAAGCAGACACCTCGGCGGCCTTGAAAGAACTTCATTGGACTCTATGTAAACTGGAAACCACATTTTCTGAGGCTGCATTTATTGTAGCTGGGGATTTTAACAAGGATAATCTGTATACAAGGCTCCCTAAATTTTATCAGCATATCGAATGCGCGACCCGGGCTGGCAAAATTCTGGATCATTGCTACTCTAACTTCCACGACGCATACAAAGCCCTCCCTCGCCTTCCTTTCGGCAAATCTGTCCATGACTCTATTTTGATGCTCCCAGCCTATAGACAGAAACTAAAACAGGAAACTAAAACAGGAAACGCCAACGCTGGTCCGACCAATCTGATTCCATGCTTCAAGATTGCTTCGATCACGTGGACTGGGATGTGTTCCGGATAGCTTCAGACAACGAATACGCTGATTCGGTGAGCGAGTTTATTAGCAAGTGTATCGGTGATGTTGTACCCACGGTGACTATTAAAACCTTCCCCAACCAGAAACCGTGGATTGATGGCAGCATTCGTGCAAAACTGAAAGGGCGAACCATTGCTTTTAATCATGGCAAGGTGACCAGAAACATGACCGAATACAAACAGTGTAGCTATTCCCTCCGCAAGGCAATCAAACAAGCTAAGCGTCATTATAGAGACAAAATAGAGTCGCAATTCAATGGCTCAGACACGAGATGTACGTGGCGGGGTCTACAGTCAATCACAGATTACAAAAAGAAAACCAGCCCGTCGTGGACACCGATGTCTTGCTCCCAGACAAACTAAACAACTTCTTTGCTCGCTTTAAGGACAATACAGTGCCACTGACCCGGCCCGCTACCAAAACCTGCAGGCTCTCCTTCACCGCAGCCAACGTGAGTAAAACATTTAAACGTTTTAACCCTCGCAAGGCTGCCAGCGCAGACGGCATCCCTAGCCGCGTCCTCAGAGCCTGCGCAGACCAGCTGGCTGGTGTGTTTACGGACATATTCAATCAGTCCCTATCCCAGTCTGCTGTTCCCACATGCTTCAAGAGGGCCACCATTGTTCCTGTTCCCAAGAAAGCTAAGGTAACTGAGCTAAACGAGTATCGCCCCGTAGCACTCACTTCCGTCATCATGAAGTGCTTTGAAAGACTAGTCAAGGATCATATCATCTCCACCCTACCTGACACCCTAGACCCACTCCAATTTGCTTACCAACCCAATAGGTCCACAGATGATGCAATCACAATCACACTGCCCTAACCCATCTGGACAAGATGAATACCTATGTAACAATGCTGTTCATCGATTACAGCTCAGCATTTAAGACCATAGTACCCTCCAAACGTGTCATTAAGCTCGAGACCCTGGGTCTGGACCCCGCCCTGTGCAACTTGGTCCTGGACTTTCTGACGGGCCGCCCCCAGGTGGTGAGGGTAGGAAACAACATCTCCACCCCGCTGATCCTCAACACTGGGGCCCCACAAGGGTGCGTTCTCAGCCCTCACCTGTACTCCCTGTTCACCCATGACTGCGTGGCCATGCACGCCTCCAACTCAATCATCAAGTTTGCAGGCAACACTACAGTGGTAGGCTTGATTACCAACAAAGACAAGACGGCCTACAGGGAGGAGGTGAGGGCCCTCGGAGTGTGGTGTCAGGAAAATAACCTCGCACTCAGCGTCAACAAAACAAAGGAGATGATCGTGGACTTCAGCAAACAGCAGAGGGAGCACCCCCCTATCCACTTTGACGGGACAGTTGTGGAGAAGGTGGAAAGTTTTACATTTCTTGGCGTACACATCACGGACAAACTGAGATGGTCCACCCACACAGACAGCGTGATGAAGAAGGCGCAACAGCGCCTCTTCAACCACAGGAGGCTGAAGAAATTTGGCTTGTCACCAAAAACACTCACAAACTTTTACAGATGCACAATCAATAGCATCCTGTCGGGCTGTATCACCGCCTGGTACGGCAACTGCTCCGCCCACAACCGTAAGGCTCTCCAGAGGGTAGTGAGGTCTGCACAATGCATCACCGGGGGCAAACTACCTGTCCTCCAGGACACCTACACCACCCGATGTCACAGGAAGGCCAAAAATGTCATCAAGAACAACAATCACCCGAGCCACTGCCTGTTCACCCCGTTATCAACCAGAAGGCGAGGTCAGTACAGGTGCATCAAAGCTGGGACCGAGAGACTGAAAAACAGCTTCTATCTCAAGGCCATCAGACTGTTAAACAGCCATCACTAACATTGAGTGGCTGCTGCCATCATACTGACTCAATCTCTAGCCACTTTAATTATAAAAAATTGGATGTAATAAATGTATCACTAGTCACTTCAAACAATAACACTTTATATAATGTGTACATACTCTACATTACTCATCTCATATGTATATACTGTACTCTTTACCATCTACTGCATCTTGCCTATGCCGTTCGGCCATCGCTCATCCATATATTTATATGTACATATTCTTATTCATTGCTTTACACTTGTGTGTTTAAGGTAGTTGTTGTGAAATTGTTCGATTACTTGTTAGATATTACTGCACGGTCGGAACTAGAAGCACAAGCATTTCTCTACACTTGCATTAACATCTGCTAACCATGTGTATGTGACCAATAACATTTGATTTGATTTGATTTATAAAACGGGATGTTTGGGTCCTGGATGCTGATTGGACGAGCAGCGTTCCAAGCCGTGCTGTATTGGCCGTCACAGACATGCATCAACCAATGGTTGCATGCCACATCATAGACTGACAGATTTCCATAGAGATCCTTGTAAATTCCTAATTCCTAATTGTATGTAGATTGTTATAACATACAATGTGATTAGCTGATGTAAGATTTGGCAAGCGTCACCAATGAATGGGCTATCGCTTTCGGGCCGAACAACGCCATTTACCTGTGACTGTATTCAGTACATAGAACAGCCTCTTGTGCCTTATTGTTTAATAAATGTGAAACCAGAGGGAAAAAATTGTAGACCACCTTTACTCCACACACAGAGATGCGTACAAATCTCTATCTCTACTCTACAAAGAGGAGAATTGATTTGCATCAAAGTCTGAGATTTAGGAAAAATTGAGAAGTATAGTTAATACATTTCTAGTACCACAGTGACATGTTGAGTTGAACATATTATTAATCATAACAATACGATTATCTGTTATGGAATGCATTGTTCAGCATTATGAATTGTTCTGTTCATTGTTTACTGTATGTTATCATAATAATTATTATTGATGCTATGGAGAACTACACAAAAGGCACAGATGGTGAGAATCTAACTATTGGTGTCCCCAAAGATACAGTATATACATGGCCTATTACTCTTTTCATATAACAGTAAAAGTCTGCTATCAAAATTCCTCTTTTATATTTCATTATGCTCATTAAGTACACACATTTATACCTACCAGTAATTCAAACTCTTAATTGGATTAGGCTGATGTACAGGTGAATGTAAATAAGATGTCATCAAGATGATAGATATGTACTGACAAACAGCACATGGTCAGAGGAGTGGTTTAAGCTGCATTCAGCCTGATGAGGAATGAGATGCTTTGAATAGACTAGGAATTTATGCTGGATCCTCAGTTTATTGTCTGTCTTACATCCCATTGACTCTGCCAGTGAGCGAAGTACTTGATCAGTTTTTGTACAGCGCTGCAGCCTCCTGTGTCACTGTGTCTCTGGTACAATAATAAACAGCAGAGTCTTCAGTCTTCAGACTGTTCATCTGGAGATACACCTGTTTCATGCTGTTGTCCCTGGAGATGGTGAACCGGCACTGAACAGACTGGGAGTAGAAAGTGCTTCTGCTGTCATAGGTAATAGTTGCAATCCATTCCAGTCCTTTCCCAGGAGTCTGTCTGATCCAAGCCATCATGTAGTGATTTACATCTAAACCAGAGGCTGTACAGGTCAGTTTGTGTGATTCTCCAGGCTTTTTAACCACTGGTCCAGACTCAATCAGCCTCTGACCCTGAAAACCTGTTGATAAAAAGAGAACATTTCGAACTAGAAGAAAAGCTTTTAAGTACACACAAGCATTTGTTGAAAGTAAAACAAAAGTGATACCTGACAGTCCTATGATCAGTAGCAGTAGCCCTGTTATGTAATCAATGTTAAACATGTTAGACTATGGTCAGTGTCTATCACTCAGTCTAGTAGTCAGAGCATTCAGTCCCTCTCCTCCACTCTGCAGAGTAGTAGTAGTGATGGAAGAACTCAGCGTTTTGCATTGACTCCTCACAGGGTGGGAGATCACACAGAGATTAAATAGAGAATTCAGAGATGAGGAATAGGTTACGTTTACATTTTACATTTAAGTCATTTAGCAGACGCTCTTATCCAGAGCGACTTACAAATTGGTGCATTCACCTTATGATATCCAGTGGAACAACCACTTTACAATAGTGCATCTAAATATTTTAAGGGGGGGGGGGGTTAGAAGGATTACTTTATCCTATCCCAGGTATTCCTTAAAGAGGTGGGGTTTCAGGTGTCTCCGGAAGGTGGTGATTGACTCCGCTGTTCTTGCGTCGTGAGGGAGCTTGTTCCACCATTGGGGTGCCAGAGCAGCGAACAGTTTTGACTGGGCTGAGCGGGAACTGTGCTTCCTCAGAGGTAGGGAGGCGAGCAGGCCAGAGGTGGATGAACGCAGTGCCCTTGTTTGGGTGTAGGGCCTGATCAGAGCCTGAAGGTACGGAGGTGTCGTTCCCCTCACAGCTCCGTAGGCAAGCACCATGGTCTTGTAGTGGATGCGAGCTTCAACTGGAAGCCAGTGGAGAGAGCGGAGGAGCGGGGTGACGTGAGAGAACTTGGGAAGGTTGAACACCAGACGGGCTGCGGCGTTCTGGATGAGTTGTAGGGGTTTAATGGCACAGGCAGGGAGCCCAGCCAACAGCGAGTTGCAGTAGTCCAGACAGGAGATGACAAGTGCCTGGATTAGGACCTGCACCGCTTCCTGTGTGAGGCAGGGTCGTGCTCTGCGAATGTTGTAGAGCATGAACCTACAGGATCGGGTCACCGCCTTGATGTTAGTGGAGAACGACAGGGTGTTGTCCAGGATCACGCCAAGGTTCTTAGCACTCTGGGAGGAGGACACAAGGGAGTTGTCAACCGTGATGGCGAGATCATGGAACGGGCAGTCCTTCCCCGGGAGGAAGAGCAGCTCCGTCTTGCCGAGGTTCAGCTTGAAGTGGTGATCCGTCATCCACACTGATATGTCTGCCAGACATGCAGAGATGCGATTCGCCGCCTGGTTATCAGAAGGGGGAAAGGAGAAAATTAATTGTGTGTCGTCTGCATAGCAATGATAGGAGAGACCATGTGAGGATATGACAGAGCCAAGTGACTTGGTGTATAGCGAGAATAGGAGAGGGCCTAGAACAGAGCCCTGGGGGACACCAGTGGTGAGAGCGCGTGGTGCGGAGACAGATTCTCGCCACGCCACCTGGTAGGAGCGACCTGTCAGGTAGGACGCAATCCAAGCGTGGGCCGCGCCGGAGATGCCCAACTCGGAGAGGGTGGAGAGGAGGATCTGATGGTTCACAGTATCAAAGGCAGCAGATAGGTCTAGAAGGATGAGAGCAGAGGAGAGAGAGTTAGCTTTAGCAGTGCGGAGAGCCTCCGAGACACAGAGAAGAGCAGTCTCAGTTGAATGCCCAGTCTTGAAACCTGACTGATTAGGATCAAGAAGGTCATTCTGAGAGAGATAGCAGGAGAGCTGGCCAAGGACGGCACGTTCAAGAGTTTTGGAGAGAAAAGAAAGAAGGGATACTGGTCTGTAGTTGTTGACATCGGAGGGATCGAGTGTAGGTTTTTTCAGAAGGGGTGCAACTCTCGCTCTCTTGAAGACGGAAGGGACGTAGCCAGCGGTCAAAGATGAGTTGATGAGCGAGGTGAGGTAGGGGAGAAGGTGTCCGGAAATAGTCTGGAGAAGAGAGGAGGGGATAGGGTCAAGTGGGCAGGTTGTTGGGCGGCCAGCCGTCACAACATATCTTATCTTCTGAATTCTTTGTTAAATGCTGGTTTATGTGGCACAACAAGAAAGATTGATCTGACTGGAAAATATATCAGATTTTTATGTAGTTTGAAAGTTAGAGGCTGGAGTCTTTTACTGTGTAGTGCTTTGTGATATTGCTGTGTTCTTTACAGTCACGATACTCAGTATTAGTCTAGTGTGACACAAAGACAGGAAGTAGTACACCAGTGTTGTGTCTTTGGCTATGCCAGATTAAGTGATATGACATGCTAACTTATACAATTATTTCTCTGTAATTAATATTACCTGATTAAGCTAATCATGTAAATGTAATTAACTAGAAAGTCGGGGCACCACAGAAGAACGTTTATAGAGCTGTTATCTTCTGAATAAACTCTTAAAATACTTAGTAATATTTTACATCGATAGCAGTCAATATTAACCCGTATATTATTTTCAGTCTCATCATGAAAGTTGTAAATTCTTGGTTATCTGCACGAACCCAGTCTTTACTAAAATCATCCATACATCAATTGTCTTAAAATCATTTATTTACTACACTAAGTAATTAACAGAAAACATACAAACAGTAATTATCGTCACAAAGGATTGGTATAGTAATGTGCCCTAATGGCTAACAAGCATGGCTGGTCTGTTAGACAATGGGTCATAAAACGGTAAGCTGAGAAGTTACACAGAGTTCATTAATATTAACAATTGACAATTGAAGGCTCACTCATTCGGGAACAATTGCAATCAATATATATTTACGCTCATGTGTCGTCGGGATTCTTGTTGGAGAGTTTTGTTCTGATGGAGAGTTTGTCAGCGTTCTCTCTCTCGGTTAGAATGGATCTTCCAGAGCGACATTCATTAATGTCGTCATAGAATGGATGTGGTTGGTCTTCGCGTTCGATGATATAATTTACTTAGCTGCAGACTAATAATTAATATCAAAGACTTGTTCTTATTCTGTCGATATCGATAGTCTAAAAGTTAACCACGTGGTATGGTTCACTTTCAGTAGAGTACTTGGATGATAAAACCTACTGGCCCACTTCTCGCCATGGAGTGGAGGCCTGGTCTGTAGAAATGTAAATCAGGGGGTGTTTTATAGTGCCCATAGAACAGGCTTGTCAAATGACGCCTGGTCCTGTATGTGTCCCTGGGGGCGTGCCTATGACTGAGTTAGACTTGGTTACAGGAATACAATTCTATCACATTAACATCAGTACATAGCATCTCAATGTATTACAAATAGTTTTAACCTTATTAATACATTTTATACAACCATGTGGATTCGAGTCTCATCGCTGAGGCTATCATGTAGACCGTTTTAGGGTAATATGGCTATATTGTCTCTTCTGAGTATCACAAAATTGTACCAAGCGGATCAGTTCGTAGCTGGAGTCTTCATCAATCTTCCATATCTTCTCCAGAACACACATGTCGCTCGGTTCTCCAATTCTATGAGTTGGAAGAATTTCCTTTGTCTCTCTATGAAACATGTTGTAGTAGATTCTCCTCTTGGAATTTTTACAACCCTGGGTTGGGGGGAAGGTAGGTTGGGTGATAGTACAAAGGGGAGGGGGTCAACTGTCCTTCCTGTACCCAAAGAGGCCAACGTCATGACATACCCCCCCTGGTGGTTTGGATCTTGTTTATCCTGCAAGTTACAAATCAACATAAAATCATGACCACGTGATGTCCCATTGGTAGATCATCGTTGCAGTCCTCTCTGGTGGTTGAACTTGGTAGGCTCTCTGAAAGCGGAGCCGTCCACCACAAGGATGGGCAGTTGATGTCCGGTTGGTGATCGCCGTTGCGGTCTCCTCTAGTGGCGTACCTTGGTAGGTTCCCTGGAAGCTGTAAAGTACCCCAGGAAGGGCCAGGGGATGTCCTGGTTGGTGATCGCCGTTGCGGTCCCCCCCTCTGGTGGTTTACCTTGGTAGTCTCTCTGACAGCGGGCATGCCGCCACAAGGATAGGTTGTGGGTGTCCGGATTTGGGGTCGCCGTTCCGGACCCGTCGTCCAGACTGGAAGATCTGGGCAGTAACTTACGCAGATGTTAACAACGCACACACACTCATGAAATATATATAATTACATTCATTCCCCAATGAGCGGCGTTGTGGCACTAAGTGATGGTTGTATGGGGACTTTGTTTATGGCTCTATCACTTCCTATGTGTCAAAGGAACTGAACCGAAAAGGAATGAAAGCATAAACAAAACAAAAATATACAAAATATAGTTCACACAAAAAAAAATCATCTAATTGGACTGTATTCTATATACGTCCAATGTTCTGGCAAAATTATTATCATGGCATTGTCTCTAATGCCATATCTAGGGTTTTCCTACTTGGTGTGTTGCTTAGGCGCTATCCTAAGTTGATAACTATATATAAGTCTACAGCTGTAATGCACTAGTTTTGGGCAGTCTACAGGTATGACCTACGGACTTCTGGGAAGAAAACTGGTGAGTGCTGTAGAGTCAAAGGCCTAGAAGTAAATGTTCAATGTTACTAAGGCTGGTATATTGCTTGGGCCCTTAAGTGGTCCTAGCATAAATCCTAATTGGATGTTCCGTTGTGCATGTGCGCTTATGCTTACAGACGCGCGCATGTCAAGGGAAGAAAACCAAGTATCCGGGCAGATTACAACTTGTTCAGAATGAGTCTGACCTAGTCAGGTAATTTTCAGGTCAATGCCTGGAGGTCAGTCAGAATTGGTGTCAAGGGAGTCTGTAGTAGTTTTTCTGCAAGTCACTGTTTCTTCCACTATTGTAGTGGCGATAGATATGAAGTCTATTTCATAGCTATGTTATTCACGGAGGAGCTAACCTCACGACGGAAGTACTCTTTAAGTATTGGACCAGTCATACGTGGTGTGATCATGGTTCATGACTTCTAATAATTTTCCTCCTGAATGGAGGGTCCTATTTATTAGTGACATGTGTGTTAACCATTGGAAGAATGCCCTGGAGATTCCCCTCCACGTTTTGCACTCTGAGTGACTCCTATGTCGCTGTTGACAATGGTAATTTGATTGGTTAGGTCTCTAACCTTCTTACTGATTGTAGCTGGACTGACTGTTGCTAGTATTGGTACTGGTACTCAAGGGGACCAGTTATCCTACCGATTTATTCTGAAATATTATCTACCGGAACACATGATTGGAGCATTTTACTAGTTGTATTGTAGTTGAACCTACACATGGCAAAGAATGATTACTGATGCCATTTGTTTTGGAGGTGGACAAGTCCATTGGACTTCCTTTACGACCAGTGTGGTACACCTCAGTACTATCTTAGTTGTCTTCTAAGATAATCCCCGTTTAGGGGCCTGTCTGCTCCTCACTGTTCTCATAGGAGAGTTTACAACTAGATTTGATTTATGCTCTGGCGGCCTCGTACGGTGTTGTCCGTAGTCTTGACCCCCCCACCGGCCTCGATGAGGCTCATCATGGGTCTGGGCTACTATTCCCCCCCTTTGTGCCTCGGGACCCCCCACCAGCGGGTGGTGTTGGTGTCCGATGCGCAAACAAGAAGATCGGACCCTACGTACGAGTTGTCAGCGGCCGCGTTGTTTTGAGAATGGCTGTAACCTTTCAACCAAATCTCCTGGTGTTTGTGCTTCAAAACGCTCAGTGGCTGTCGAGGCATGTCAGTCCCCACCGCGTCCGCGTGTGGCAACCTCTTCATTACCCGCGAATTGAGACGAGGATATCGGTCTGTGATATCGCAAAGTGTTTCACCAGTGGGAGTCATCGGGTCAGTTGCTGGACTGACGCCATTAGTGTCATTGTAAGGGGTGACAGTCCCCAACAAAGCGGAAGGTGTATCATCGGAAGCAGAGTATACTCTGTGCATCAATGTTTTACTTGCTGAGACGGCCGCAGTGCTTGCGGAAGTGTCCGAAGGGCAAGAGAAGTTCATATCAACTATCGTATTGCACGACTGCAAGGAGGAGGGAAGTTGCTTATTCACAGAAGCAGCTGGCTCGAAATCATGAAAAGAATGGTCAATCAGGTTGGCTGATGGAATGTGTCGAGATATCGTAATATCTCCATGGATCGGATTTTGTACCAAGAGGTTTCTAAATGTCTTTTTCCCAAGGGGTGCTTTCGACAGATACCCCTCGTGAAGGACTGCATTGCAGCTAGCGTTAGGGGAAGACAGTGTGGTCAGTGGAGAAGGCACTGTGGCCTGTGACCATACCTGGTTGGTTTTCCAATCCATCAGTGGGAGTAACCGATCCATCAAGTCTGCTCCAAGTAGGAGGGTTACAGTTTCGAGGCTGGATAAAATACACAGGGTGAACGAGCGATACGTCCTGGAAGTGTAGTTTCAGCATGACTCTCAATGTGAGAGGCGAGGTAGTCTGAGTGACCCCTCGAAGTTTAGTGTCGCATCGTTCCACTTTTAACCAACGTTTAGTTGGCTTCAAAGCCCTTTTGAGATCATCAAACAATGTTTGAGAGATGAGTGATATTGTCGCACCCGAATCAATTAGCGCATGACAAGCTAAGCAGTCCTCCAGGACTGTTTCCAGGTATGGCCGTTTAGATTCGTGGTTAGTGGACATATTCCCCACAAAGTGGAGTGGTCGTTCGCAACGACGTGATGTGCCATGTCTGTTCAAGATGGAAGCAGACTGACTTTTCCGATTTTGAGTGGGCTTGGCTTTAACGAATCGTTTGACCTTTTTCTTCGCAACTTTTGTATCAGAGTCTATAGACAAAGCCCGGGGGCTTGTTTCTTGATCAAGCGGGCCCTGGATAGGGTCTTGAATGAGAGCGGGAGAAATTTGAACTTTAACGTCCTTGCTATGGGTTTTAATTCCTGCGGACCTGGTGTCCGGTAATTCCCTGTCTAGTCCTTGTGACTTATCTTTTACCCTTTTCTCAAATTGTTCTCGCTTAAGTTCTTCCCGTAGTGGGACTTCTGGAGAACATTGGTCTACGTTTTGGTCGTCCTTCAACCCTTTGTTACCCTTGTGCTCTGACACTTTTTGTGGGTAGGGTGCAGGAACGTAGCGAACGGGTCGATTGTAGCGGTAGTCATGTTGATGGCTACGTACTTTACAGTTATTTCGACCGCGGAGGTTATTGGAATCATGGTTTCGTGGTAGAAACTGTTGTTGTGCGTCATCTCTCGACACTCCAATACCTGATAATGCACCCTCTAACTGGAGTGAGTGCTCCTGGTTAAACTTCAAAACCGAGTGGTCAGGGCTCTTAGCGTTGTGAACCTTTGATGCCTCAAAAGCTGTGCTTGCAAGCTCTCTGAGTTGTAAGATAGGCAAGCCAACGTTGGCGGCAGGGCCCAAGTAGGTAATGAAGGTGGGATACATGTTCGACAGAAACATTTGTTTGAATGGTAAAAGCTCTTCCATTCCTGTTTCTGTGAGTAGGCCAAAGTAAGCTGAACGAAGCCTATGATAGTCAGCTTGTGGGTGTTCGTTCCGAGCTTGTTTGACGGTGTTAGCCAGTGAGCTATCGTGTTTGCGAGTCGCAGAACCACTGAATTCTAATTTCAAAGCTGTGGCAAGTTTAGTGTAGTCATTTAGCACGTGTTGCTGTTGTAGACGAATGAACCTTGTCACATGTCTATTTGACGTTCGCTTCAACAGGTAAACCCTGTCAGAACCCGTAGCGTTCGGGTAGCCATCCAACGCGTCCTCTATGTCAGCTAGGAACGTCTCAGTATAGTTTGGCTGACCTGGAACGGGGTCAAAGGTGGGGAAATTCTTGACGAGTTTGTCAAGGTATTCCGCGCCAAGCGGGCGGAGAGGGTTGGCTTCATCCTGTGGAGAGATTGGGGCCGAAAGGCCAAGAGAGGAAGCCAAGCCTTGTTGTTGTTGGCCAAGAGGCGCCATATAACTCAGTGCCGAAGGGCAAAGAGGAGAAGATTGAGGGACACATGAGGGAGGCAAGGTCTGAAACCTATTGTCTTCACTCCTGTGAGTACAGGGCTCCGGTTGCTTGGATGGGAAGTCGTGCTGTAGAGCGTGACCATTCTGGATTTCCTCCAGATGGTACCTAAGGGTGGAATTCTACTGCATTGCAGAGTCCACTTGAGCGCTTAGAGTACTGATTTTGGACACGTGAGTGTCACACCTGCTCCTTTCGGTCTCAAACTTATCTGTCATGGTTTGCAGATAGAGGTCTCGAGTACGGAGCGAGAGATTCAGTGATGAGATTTCCTCTGCTTGCTTAGAAATCAATATTTCCAACCTCATCACCTGAGTTCTCTCATCATTCATTTGGTCAGCAACTTCAATAAGTTCTGCTGATTTATCATCCAACTTTGTCATTGTGTTCATTAACTGATCGTCTTTGGTCTGCAGCGCTTTGAGGAGCACCATGTTATTTTGAGTAACATTCAACAAAACAGCATGCATGTTGTCAAGTTGAGCGCTCCTGTTTGTAGATAACTCTTCAGATGTATCTAGTTTGGCGTGGACATCATCGTATTTAGTTTTGGCTAAATCGAGTTGTACCTGTAGCATATGATTTTGTTCCTGTAGAAAACGATTTTGTTGAAGAGCTTGTGCTTGTTCATCGTCATACGTTTTTGCAATTACATTTAATTGTTCAGTTTTCGAACGCAGTTCCATAGCTAGCAGAATTTTTCCCTTGTCTGCCTTGGTCATTGGTTTCCCGGTTCTCTCTACCTGTCCCTTTATGTCTACCATTACCTGCTCGTGCTTCAGCTGTGCACTGCGGTATTGGACAGATGGCAATCTCGGATGGCAAGACATCAGAGCTAGACTGGAGAGAACCTTTACGAGGCCTGCGCCCGATGGTTGATTTTGGAAAACATTGTTGTCTGCTTTTCCACTAATGGCATAATTAGGGTTGTTATCGCTGCTGAGGTCAGAGATCAATCCATTTACGGGTGGAGGTTCACTAATTAGCGGGCGAGTGGGGACCACCCCCTCTGATAGCCTGCACATTATTAGAACATTTGAAAGGAAAAATGTTTTTCCTAATTTTCCAAAATTTGGTTTTGGAACGTGGGGAGCTGCAAAGACGATTTTAATCTATTTATAGACGTTAATGAACCATCAGTACTGTGGAAGTTGGGCGTGAATGAATTTGCAAAAGCAAATTGAATTAATCAAGGCCAATGATTAGTCCTACCTGGGTAGGCTGTCTGGGTATTAAACTTGAATTACCTGAGAGTTTGCTTCATCCAGGTTAATATGCAAAGTTTAAGTTGTCTCATTTAATTGGAAGAACCTAGAAAGGTATGTTCGACGATTTAATTAATGTAATTACGTGTTGGAGGTCTCAGATGGGAAGCTCCACGTGGGTCGTTTAGGCTTCTCAATGACGCACTTCTCCGGCGCAACTCTCTGGTTGTCCTCACGATGTCAGTGTCCTTCTTGTCTTAGTGGTCTGATCCCTCGCCCTTGCTCTGAAAGGGGTCTTCTGAGGACAGACAGCTCTGTAGCTCAGAGTTCACAGTTTAGAAATGGAACAGTGTAGATACCACGATTCAATGGAGAGTGGAGGCTAGGTGATTTGACTTGAATTCACCCGCTTAGACACAGCTACTCATCCGTAGCTCGTGTAGAAAAAGATTTCTTTGTCTTAAACCTTGTGTTTCGTTTTGGGGTTCGTTGACTTTGTTAGACCTTCGCTGCAGCTTGGGGTCACTTAGTCTGATATGTTAATTCTTCACTCTCCTGTCTTATACCCTCGGGTCAGAAGTGGGAGTAACCGCCTTTAGGGCAATTCTCTGGGCGTACCAAGTTAAGGGACAAGGCCTAGATTTGACTAAAATCCAATTTTAGACACTAACTTCACATTTCATCCTTACCAAAACATTCTCTTTGATTTGGATATTTTCCACACAACGTACAATGTATAAACATCAGGCATATACTGGGAAAACTCTTAAAGGTACAATGTTTTCATAATAACATCATCTCTTAACCTTTAATAACAATACAAAAATTACATATACTGCTCAAAAAAATAAAGGGAACACTAAAATAACACATCCTAGATCTGAATGAATGAAATAATCTTATTAAATATTTTTTTCTTTACATAGTTGAATGTGCTGACAACAAAATCACACAAAAATAATCAATGGAAATCCAATTTATCAACCCATGGAGGTCTGGATTTGGAGTCACACTCAAAATGAAAGTGGAAAACCACACTACAGGCTGATCCAACTTTGATGTAATGTCCTTAAAACAAGTCAAAATGAGGCTCAGTAGTGTGTGTGGCCTCCACGTGCCTGTATGACCTCCCTACAACGCCTGGGCATGCTCCTGATGAGGTAGCGGATGGTCTCCTGAGGGATCTCCTCCCAGACCTGGACTAAAGCATCCACCAACTCCTGGACAGTCTGTGGTGCAACGTGGCGTTGGTGGATGGAGTGAGACATGATGTCCCAGATGTGCTCAATTGGATTCAGGTCTGGTGAACGGGCGGGCCAGTCCATAGCATCAATGCCTTCCTCTTGCAGGAACTGCTGACACACTCCAGCCACATGAGGTCTAGCATTGTCTTGCATTAGGAGGAACCCAGGGCCAACCACACCAGCATATGGTCTCACAAGGGGTCTGAGGATCTCATCTCGGTACCTAATGGCAGTCAGGCTACCTCTGGCGAAAACATGGAGGGCTGTGCGGCCCCCCAAAGAAATGCCACCCCACACCATGACTGACCCACCGCCAAACCGGTCATGCTGGAGGATGTTGCAGGCAGCAGAACGTTCTCCACGGCGTCTCCAGACTCTGTCACGTCTGTCACATGTGCTCAGTGTGAACCTGCTTTCATCTGTGAAGAGCACAGGGCACCAGTGGCGAATTTGCCAATCTTGGTGTTCTCTGGCAAATGCCAAACGTCCCGCACGGTGTTGGGCTGTAAGCACAACCCCACCTGTGGACGTCGGGCCCTCATACCACCCTCATGGAGTCTGTTTCTGACCGTTTGAGCAGACACATGCACATTTGTGGCCTGCTGGAGGTCATTTTGCAGGGCTCTGGCAGTGCTCCTCCTGCTCCTCCTTGCACAAAGGCGGAGGTAGCGGTCCTGCTGCTGGGTTGTTGCCCTCCTACGGCCTCCTCCACGTCTCCTGATGTACTGGCCTGTCTCCTGGTAGCGCCTCCATGCTCTGGACACTACGCTGACAGACACAGCAAACCTTCTTGCCACAGCTTGCATTGATGTGCCATCCTGGATGAGCTGCACTACCTGAGCCACTTGTGGGGGTTGTAGACTCCGTCTCATGCTACCACTAGAGTGAAAGCACCGCCAGCATTCAAAAGTGACCAAAACATCAGCCAGGAAGCATAGGAACTGAGAAGTGGTCTGTGGTCACCACCTGCAGAACCACTCCTTTATTGGGGGTGTCTTGCTAATTGCCTATAATTTCCACCTGTTGTCTATTCCATTTGCACAACAGCATGTGAAATTTATTGTCAATCAGTGTTGCTTCCTAAGTGGACAGTTTGATTTCACAGAATTGTGATTTACTTGGAGTTACATTGTGATGTTTAAGTGTTCCCTTTAGTTTTTGGAGCAGTGTACATTTTCATATTCCATCTCTCGTCATGACCACCATTGTGGCTGACAGAAACCATTGTTCCAAAGTCCCTTTATTGCATGTTTAATGTTCTGAGGCCAGTTCTCCATAGTGAGGACAAAGGAATTTCTCTGTGGCCTAAGGTTTATCATGGGCGTGAGGGGTCATAAAACCCCCACATCTTCAGACCCCTAGATCTCTCCTCCTCTGTTGGGGGTTTGGGAGATAATCTGTAGGGTTGTGGTCTCCTGTACCCTGACCTGATCAGGACAGTCATGACACCACATAATGGATTTCATCTGCATGAGATTGATACTTTACTTTTATTTATTTAATTAACCTTTATACATTTCACTGAATGACTGCATATGTTTGGGATTATTTGCTGTTGTCATCTGCCTTTGAATGGCTGTGAAGTTATTCATACAGTTATCTTACAAAAGAAGACAGGTATATTTTTTGCTTTACGAGTAATTATGTTTATAATTTAGAGTATGATGTGTCTATTCTTTCCTATAGTGTTTATGGGGCCATAGGACTAACAGAGGGGCGATAGGTTAACGGAGATCAGAATGATCTCACAGACTCACAGTGAGATCAGTATTGATCAGTTTTTGTAGGGTGCTGCAGCCTCCTGTGTCACTGTGTCTCTGGCACAATAATACACAGCAGAGTCTTCAGTCTTCAAGCTGTTCATCTGGAGATACACCTGCTGCTTGCTGTTGTCTCTGGAGATGGTGAACCGACCCTGAACAGACTGGGGGTAGTAAGTGCTGCCACCATCACTGCTAATATAAGACACCCACTCCAGTCCTTTCCCAGGAGCCTGTCTGATCCAAGCTGCATAAATGTTTCCACCAAACCCGTTATATGTGCAGGTCAGTTTGTGGGATTCCTGAGGCTTTTTAACCACTTGTCCAGACTCAGTTAGTGTCTGACCCTGAACACCTGTGGAAAGGAAATACCCAAAACTTCAGAATGCAAACATTCATACAGTGATGTCTTAAAACATGTCTATATACCTATTTGTAGCAAATTACTTCTGAAAAATTACTGAAAATGATGGAACATTCATTCTAGTGAACACAGAATATTGTAACTTACTTTTTACAAACACCACCATTAGTACTAAACTCCAGACAGTCCTCATTGTTCAGTGATAGTCAGGTTATATGCAGTGCTTGCTACCTAATCAATCCACACTGGCTATAATGAGAAGGCCAGGGCTGAGTGTCTGATTATAAAGGGATGAAGGGGAGGGAGACTTTGCATAGACCGCCCTCTAGAGGTTTAAATATCCTGACAGGGGAGATCTTCTGCTCTATTCCTTTATTCTCTCTCCTCCCTGTCCTTCTTTCTTCTCTCTGTAGTTTAGATTTTACTTATGAGACGTGTTGACTATAATGGCTTTAGTATTGTGTGTTGACTACATATAATGGCTTAGTATTGTGTGTTGACTATATATATATAATGGCTTTAGTATGATGTGTTGACTACATATAATGGCTTTAGTATTGTGTGTTGACTACATATAATGGCTTAGTATTGTGTGTTGAAGACCAGCAACACGGGGACAAAAGTTATGCATTTTTACTTGGAGTTTAAATGTCTGAAAAGCTTTTAATGATGTATGGTTTTAACGCTTTTGGTAAGGTTAACTTATTAAATTATAATTTGACAATTTTTGAGACTGAGCATTAGTCTTAATATGTTGATATTTTGGTGTGGAGATACATTTATATTATGTTGTGTTTGCATCATTCTTCCATGGGTATCTGGGTATTTGTTCAGGTCTGGTATTGGTTTGTATCACTGTGGAGGGTAGCGAACACAGTAATACACAGCTGTGTCTTCTGGTTGCAGGCTCTGCCCTTTTAAAGACACAGAGTTGCTGGAGGGATCTCTTGAAATGCTGAACTTGTTTTTCAGTGCATCATTTTTGTAGATCTCCATTATCCAATATATGGGAAATCCACTCCATTGCGTTCCCTGCAGGCTTTCGAACCCAACCTGTGGCAAAGTTTATGCTGCTATCACTAACAGAATACCCAGAGACCTTAGAGGTGATGTGTAAGGTGTGTCGTCGTAATGAAACCAAGGTGCAGCGGAGGATGTGTTCATCATCAGAATTTTAATTGACTGAACGAACACAATACAAAACTAAACAAAAACGACCAGAAACAGTTCTGTCATGAAAACACACTAACAGAATACAATCACCCACAAAAACCCAAAGGAAAGACAGGCTACTTATGTGTGACTCCCAATCAGCAACAACGAACTACAGCAGTGCCTGATTGGAAGCCACACATGGCCCAAAAAAAAGAAATACAAAAACATAGAAAAATGAACATAGAATACCCACCCAATGTAACACCCTGGCCTAACCAGAATAAAGAACAAAAACCCCTCTCTATGGCCAGGGCGTTACAGTACCCCCCCAAAGGTGCGGACTCCGGCCGTAAAACCTGACTAAGAAGGGGAGGGTGGGCCTTCCTACGGCGGCGGCTCAGGTGCGGGACGTGGTCTCCGCTCCACCCTCGGCGTCGCCCACTTAGGTGTCGCCCCTGGCCGTGCCGAAGGACTGGTGGGCGACCCTGGCTGCGCCCAGCTGGCGGGCAATTCTGGTTCCGCCCGGTTGGCGGGCGTCCCTGGCTGCGCCCGGCTGGCGGGCAACCCTGGCGGCTCCGGCGGCTCCGGGCTAGCGGGCGGCTCCGACGGCTCCGGGCTGGCAGGCGGCTCAGGCGGCTCTGGCCCAGGATTCACCAGGCTGGGGAGACATGAAGGAGGCCTGGCCCTGGGCACAGGCACAGGACTCACGAGGCTGGGGAGACATGAAGGAGGCCTGGCCCTGGGCGCAGGCACAGGACTCACCAGGCTGGCGGGCGGCTCTGGCGGCTCCGGACAGGCGGGCAGCTCTGGCGGCTCTGGACAGGTGGGCGGCTCTGGCGGCTCCGGACAGGCGGGCGGCTCTGGCGGCTCCGGACTGGCGGGCGGCTCTGGCGTCTCCAGACTGGCGGGCGGCTCTGGCGGCTCTGGCCCAGGACTCACCAGGCTGGGGAGACATGAAGGAGGCCTGGCTCTGGGCGCAGGCACTGGACTCACCAGGCTGGGGAAACCCACTGGAGGCCTGGTCCTGGGAGGAGGCACAGGATAGACCAGGCTGGGGAGACCCACTGGAGGCCTGGTCCTGGGAGGAGGCACAGGATAGACCAGGCTGGAGAGACCCACTGGAGAACTGGTCCGAGGAGGAGGCACAGGATAAACTGGGCTGTGGGGGAGCACTGGAGTTCTGGTCCTTAGCCTTGACACCCTTACTCCAGGCTGAATGCCCACTTTGGCCCGGCACGGGCGGAGAGCAGGCACTGGGCGAACTGAGCCCTCCCAGCGCCCTGGAGACACAGTGCGCAGAGCCGGCGCATGATAGCCTGGACCGAAATGGCGCACCGGAGACCAGATGCGCTGAGCTGGAACACTCCGACCTGGCTCGATGCCCACTCTCGCATGGCACTTGCGGGGGGCTGGCATGTAGCGCTCCAGGCTATCAACGCGTACTGGGGACACCGTGCGCTTTACCGCATAACACGGTGTCTGACCAGTACTACGCTGCCTCCTGTAAGCACGGGGAGTTGGCTCAGGTCTCCAACCTGACTCTGCCACACTCCCCGTGTGCCCCCCCCAAATTTTTTGGGAGGCTGCCTCTCGTGCCTGTTGCGTTCCCTTGCCTCATACCAGCGGCTCTCCGCTCTCGCTGCCTCGATCTCCCACTGCGGGCGGCGATACTCCCCAGCTTGAGCCCATGGTCCTTTACCGACCAGTATCTCCTCCCATGTACACGAGTCCTGAACGCTCTTCTCCTGGTGCTGCTCCTTCCTCTGCTGCTTGGTCCTTTTCTGGTGGGTGATTCTGTAAGGTGTGTCGTCGTAATGAAACCAAGGTGCAGCGGAGGATGTGTTCATCATCAGAATTTTAATTGACTGAACGAACACAATACAAAACGAAACAAAAACGACCAGAAACAGTTCTGTCAGGAAAACACACTAACAGAATACAATCACCCACAAAAACCCAAAGGAAAAACAGGCTACTTATGTGTGACTCCCAATCAGCAACAACGAACTACAGCTGTGCCTGATTGGGAGCCACACACGGCCCAAAACAAAGAAATACAAAAACATAGAAAAATGAACATAGAACGCCCACCCAATGTAACACCCTGGCCTAACCAAAATAAAGAACAAAAACCCCTCTCTATGGCCAGGGCGTTACATGATGCTTGGAGACTCTCCAGGCTTTACAACGATTACACTTGGCTGGCTGAGTTCAATACCACCACAGTACACATCTATGGGGAAAAACACAATTAGTCATATGCTATACAGGATAGCTAAGTATGACTGTTAAGGCTATTGTTAAAATAATATTTTCTCAATATATTTTCTTGAGCCTCAATCCATTCCTTCCCCCAAATCCTGAGAGACTTACAGGAGGCAGAGATGCAGGGAACATGGTTTGTGCTGAAGCTGAACTGGTGGGAGCTGCTCTTCTCTACTCAAACTGACTATGAGACAAACAGTCCACGTTTTATACAGAGAGGGGTGGTGTGTTAGGCTCTTTTGCGTATAGAGCTGGTATAAAAGGATAAGACTTTTATAAACTGGGTTAACTTGCATTATGAACAGTAAAAATGAAATATAAAATGTCAACTTTGTACTGTCATTTTCTTTACAGTACAGTGTATTTTCACTAATATTGTTATAGTCATCACTGAACAGCTCTGAATCTGCACATAATAATTACATTTTGGGGGTTTCTCAAGGATCTATCCTTGGTCCATCACTGATTTTAGTTTACATTTCATTAAGGACTTTCATCAGGTATCTAAAAGCATATTCCAAAACTCTATATCCATTTTCAGAAATGTTGGTAAATTGGCGTTTATTGTTTAAAGAAAATATGAAGAGATTGTGTGTTGTTCAATGACAGACATGTTTTTGTTGCAAATCTAGCACTTGATGGTTTCATTTCAGAAAGACAAATAATGGTGTTCTTTTGCAAAACGCTAATTATCTGTCTAACTCTCAGAGAAATAAGTAGTACTGCTAGTTTTTACACAGTCAAATAAGACATAACTACCTTTTTTTATAAATTACTGTGGAAAAAAATAAGAAACCCCCACACTGCTCTTGCTAAAGTAGTATCACTGCTCTTTATTAAGTTGTACATATCTGCCTCAAGGCCTTCGTTGGAGCTTTTGTGAGTGTTTTTAATTAGCACCCTTGTGTAGACATTGTTCTACCCACATCCATTCAATGCATCGAATGGGGTTGGATTCGAGGTAAAATAAACATGTGTTACCAAAAATAACAATGTGCATTTCATAAGTGTTTAATACGTTTTATGTACACTATTAGAATAGGTCTGTAAAACTACAATGAGGACCTCAACCTATCAAGTACGTTTTCATAAATCATTGGGTGCAGTGCAAGAAAAAACGTCATTGTAGGCTGAAGTGGTGGCAGTTCATGTTCACATTTACAACATAACATACATGGGCATCATTGCAAGTAATGTTTTTGGTCATTAAAATGTGCGAGTTCAAAGTATATGTGGTGGTGAACATTACACAGTGTTGTTTCGCTCTAATGGATATTTTTGTAGCAGTTAATCGCATGATTTCCCTAATGCCAAATTAAGAACTTCATCCACACATTGTGGAGAGTAGACTTTTAGAAACCCATTGCGCATCTCCGCTGCATTTTCTAGATAACGTTAGTCCTCTCTGGAGTGGCATATACGACGCAAACTGAAAAACTGTCTTGGAAGGCCTCTTTTTAATGGCTCAGGGTGGAAACTTCCCCGTAATAGAGTATTTCTTTCTGTTTCTTTTCTGTACAGAGTTGTAAACAGGGTTCCGTTTGATTTCTCAATCCACATATCGAGGTAATGAACACGTTTAGTGTCACATTCAATAGTGCATTTTAGATTAGTGTCAATGTCATTGAGTAATGCCATAAAGTCTGACAGCTCTTCTCCCGTTCCTCCCCATATGCAAAAAATGTGATCAGTATATCCATACTACTTCCCAACCTTTTGTCAAGAATGGAAATAAGTAGTACTGCTAGTTTTTACACAATCAAATGTAATACAAAATTCAAAAGGCACTCGCACATCTGAGCAATCTTTTTGCAGGTGCATGGTAACAGTTGAACAAGATGAAGTAAAAAGGAAACCGCACACTGCTCTTGATAGTATCACTGATATTTAATAAGCTTACGTATCGGCCTCACGGCCTTCGTCAGAGCTTTTTCTCGTCAAAAGCTCTGACGAAGGCCGTGAGGCCGATACGTAAGCTTATTAAATATCAGTGATACTATCAAGAGCAGTGTGCGGTTTCCTTTTTCCTACATAATCAAATGTAACAAATAACTACATTTTTAATAAAGAACTGTTCAAATTATACATTTCTGACATTAATATTTAAAATAACGTATAAAAAATTATTACATACAGTAATATGAGATCTGTATGTAGAACATTTACATCAGACATTTTGGTCATTTAGCAGTCGCTCTTATCCAGAGTGACTTACAGTAAATGCATTAATTTTAAGATAGCTAGTCACAGTCAAATACATAAGATACGAAAATATAATTCCAGCTAAACTATGAAATATATAGCATTTTGTACCAACCCCCCCTCAGTGTTTGTACTATTGTCAGTTTGTGACAGTTGTTTGCAAATGTATGGATTTATGTTGCAGTATAAAACCCAATATCATGGCTATGGCCAAAATCATGTTTATGGTGATGTTTCATTAGGGTTACATTGGTACCATTGTCCTGGGAGGTGTTT
Organism: Salmo trutta; assembly: GCF_901001165.1. Lineage (NCBI taxonomy): Eukaryota > Metazoa > Chordata > Actinopteri > Salmoniformes > Salmonidae > Salmo > Salmo trutta. The sequence continues at coordinate 27,200,010 of NC_042988.1, read as the reverse complement.
ATTTGACCTGTTCAGTGTTGATGTGTCCATACAGGAGCAAAGGGGTTTAGTATGACATAATATCACTGTGACCCTCCAATAGACCCCAAGCGTAACTGTATAGTCACAGTGATATGCACCATGACAAAAACCTCCCACCAGTACCACACACCAGCTAAATGAGGATAGCAACACATTCAGATGGTTGTGATAGGTGATAATACACATTTATATTATTTCTTCAAATATTTTTGAATATTTGTAACTGTTTTGTAAACTATTATACAGTATATTATAACATGGTTGAATTCACCTTAGAGATATCTTTTTGCATTGGACGTTTCTCAATCTGCCACATCCGCCGATGCCTCACTTTCACATCTGCGGTCAGATCATGAGACATCCCGACAGTTGGTCTTTTCACAAAGACGTCTGTAGTGTCTGAATGGTTATGACCACTCTATGGAAAGGGGGGACTCTCACGAACACGATGGTGTTCGTTTTGCTCTACGACCCCCACAAGTGTCATGGGACTCGTCTGAAGGTAACCGCTACCGTTTAAAATAAATGTATGGAAGTATGAAGGTAGTTTTGTAACTACCCAAAAAGGGGTGTACAGTATGTGTAAAAACAATATATAGTGCATTCGGAAAGTATTCAGACCCCTACACCTTTTCCACATTTTGTTACGTTACAGCCTTAACTCCTCATCAGTCTACACACAAAACCTCATAATGTCAAAGCAAAAAACAGTTTTTAGACATTTTTGCAAATGTTTAAAAAAAATATGAACGGAAATATTACATTTTCCATAAGTATTCAGACCCTTTACTCAGTACTTTGTTGAAGCACCTTTGGCAGTGATTACAGCCTCGAGTCTTCTAGGGTATGACACTTCAAGCTTGGCACCCCTGTATTTAGGGAGTTTCTGCAGATCCTCTCAAGTTCTGTCAAGTTGGATGTGGAGTGTCTCTGCACAGCTTTTTTCAGGTCTCTCCAGAGATGTTTGATTGGGTTCAAGTCCGGGCTCTGGCAGAGACTTGTCCCGAAGCCAGTCCTGCGTTGTCTTGGCTGTGTGCTTAGGGTCATTGTCCTGTTGGAAGGTTAAAATTCGGCCCAGTCTGAGGTCCTGAGCGCTTGGTGGTTCCAAACGTCTTACATTTAAGAATCATGGAGGCTAATGTGTTCTTGGGGACCTTCAATGCTGCAGAAATGTGTTGGTACCCTTCCTCAGATCTGTGCCACGACACAATCCTGTCTCAGAGCTCTACGGACAATTTCTTCAACCTCATGGCTTGGTTTTTGCTCTGACATGCACTGTCAACTGTGGGACCTGATATAGACAGGTGTGTGCCTTTCCAATTCATGTCTAATCAATTGAATTCAACACAGGTGGATTCCTATCAAGTTGTAGAAACATCTCAAGGCTGATCAATGGAAACAGGAGGCACCTGAGCTCAATTTGGAGTCTCATAGTAAAAGGTCTGAATACTTATGTAAATAAGGTAGTTATTTTTCTTATTTTCAATACTTTTGCAAAGAATTTGAAAAACCATTTTTTACTTTGTCATTATGGGGTATTGTGTCTAGATTGATGAGGATTATTCTTTTTTTGATACATTTTAGAATAAGGCTGTAACCTAACAAAATGTGTAAAAATTGAAGGAGTCTGAATACTTTCCGAATGCACTGTATATATATTTCCTCGGCTATCTTATATCTCCTAGATACAGGACAGACATTTCAAAACCTTGTTTCTTATGATTTATTGTTTGACTGTCTTTTTTTGCAATTTAGGAATGTGTTATTCAATGTGTTCCTCTGGGCTATAGTAGTAAAGGCGAAATTAAATATTTTATCAAGTAATTTAAAAAAATATATATTATTTAATACCTAAAGGGGTCCTAAAATTCAAAATCAAATAGCTAAATGATCCATAGTATGACCATTTTAAAACATTTCCATATGTCAGTTTACCAGAACCCTGCTGAAAGGTTTGTCAAAAGCCGGAATAGGTTGCAAAGGGTTAATCGGCACAGCTTCCATCGGTTTACCCATCCTTTGGCAAAGGATTTATTGTAAGACACAACATAATTTTTTAGACCAGAAGACGTTAAGCAGGATATGGTCATACTTCTTGTTGACTGCAGGATGTCCTGCCATACTACCATCATGAGCCAACCTCAGTATCACTTGTCGAAGCGTAACTGGAACAACAATCTGAGACACACTGGGCCAATCACCCTGCCCAGAAGTGGCGTGAGAACGCCATTTCCTCATAGAACACCATCTCGTCAAAGAAACCCACACGAACTTCATCAAATTCTCCTCTGGATGTATCTCAGCAAAAAGAGGGGAGATTGAAACATCTTTACTCTGTTCCGCAATCAACTGCTTCCTAGACATGAAGTATAAACTATAGGGACCCTCTCTTCCTTCAGTGGTCCTACTGGGATTTTCTAAGGAGAGGTCAACTCTCTCAACGTCTCGAACAGATCAACCATCCTCCTCAACACTAGACTTTCTTAGACGTATAACGTCACACGCTGCGAACACTCTAGCGTACTTTTCTCATAACCCATCAAGTTCCTCTAATCTGGGTTCCTTACAAATGACAGGATTTGGCACAACCTTCCCTCCAGCCAAATCGTTTTCCAAAATGAATGAGACCCCCTTCACCGGTAGGCTAGGCGTCACACCTGTTGTGTCTTAGCTCTTATTACTAAATTATATAATAAGAAAGACTCAGAATACAAGGAAATGAACTGGAGCTTCACATTTACTAAAATGAGTTAGTACCAGAACAACATAGAGCAACACTGTGCATGACCAAGGGTGCTCCATTCTTAAAGGGGACATCAGTAATTAACAGAACATAACATTCCTTCTCTTATACAATCAGATTACTTTTACCAAACCACAACTGAAACATTGCCCAGAAAGTGTTGTAGTTATTATGCATCATTTGATTTGAACTTGAACGGTTAGTTTTTGTTTGTGTTTGTTTATAAATCCAGTCTGTCTGGTGGACGGTGCCTTTGTTCTGGGTAGCGCCTTGGATAGTCTGGAGGCTCCTGAACATCCTCAGTGTGTGCTTGCTCCATATATAGCTTCTGCTATAGCAGCACCTTCATCAACACGTTCCCTTTTTTCAGCCTGGGGTCTCTTTACTGCCCCACCGTCCTCTACAGTTCCCTTTATGTCACTCTCAGGAGCTCTCTGTGCCTGTTCTCTCTCGATTGTTGTGCAGTTTTCCGTGGAATGCATTTGGTTAATGTGACGCCGCCACATTATGTCTGGGCTCACATGAACCTGGTAGGTTCTGGGTCCCGTTTGTGTATGCACGGTCCCTCTGTCCATTTCCCTCCCCTTCTGTAGTCTCGCACCATCACTTCCTGTCCTGTTTGGAAATGGTGCTCCCGGGCCACCGGAGAGCATCTTGGCTTGTTTGTTCAGCACTTCATTACGCCTGTTTGGCTTCATGATGTCCAGCTGTGTGCGGAGAGGCCACCCGAACATCAGTGGAGCTGGGCTTTCCTTTGTCGTGGCATGTGGGGTGTTTCGATAGGAGGCCAGGAACTTGGCCTGTATTGTTTGCAAAGTCCCTTCGTCTCGTTTTTCTGCACGGAGTCCCTGCTTTAGGGTTTGCACAAAGCGTTCTGCCAGCCCACTGGTGGCAGGGTGGTATGGAGCTGAGGTTGAGTGTTTGATTCCATTTACTGACGTGAATCTTGTAAACTCGTCACTTACAAAAGCCATGCACGTTGTCACTTACCAGCTGCAGATGTTGTTCTGAGACACTCTATCGTCTGAACTGAGGTGGAGGAGTCAGTGCAAAACACACCTCTGGCCATTTGGAATGGGCATCAACTATAACCAGAAACATGTGCTTTTCAAAGGGACCAGCATAGTCCACATGAATTCTCTGCCATGGCTCTGTGAGCCATTCCCATGGGTGGACTGGGACAGGAGCAGGCATGTGAAGGGTTTCCAAACATCCGCTACAGTTCTTCGCCATGATTTTGATCCAGACCCGGCCGATGTTGATCCAGACCCGGCCACCAGAAGTGGCTCCTTGAGAGCAGCTTCATTTTGACAATTCCAACATGTAGTTGCTGAAAAACCTGATGTTGGCATTTCTGGGGTATCATGACTCTCATTCCCCACATCAAACATTCTTGGTACGTTGTAATTTCGTTTCTCCGCTGGAAATATGGAGTCAGCTCCTTTCTGCCTGTAGCTGGCCATCCTGACATGGTGTAGGTGTATACTTTTGACAAGGTCACATCTTTCCTTGTCTCCCGTTTGATAACTGTGCTTGTGACAGGTAGTGCCTCGAGCTGAGAGGTATGGAAAATGTCCACTGCATCCACACTCCTTTGTATTTCTCTTGTACATGGCAGTCTGGATAATAGTAGTGTCTTAGCTCTTATTACTTATTTATATAATAAGAAAGACTCAGAATACAAGGAAATTAACTGGAGCTTCACATTTACTAAAACGAGTTAGTACCAGAACAACATAGAACAACACTGCGCATGACCAAGGGTGCTCCATTTTTAAAGGGGACATCAGTAATTAACAGAACATAACAACTCCAATGAAAATGAAACCAGAAATAAGATCAGACTCGAGTTTCACGTTATACAAAGGAATTTCCATGCAACCCATCTCCACGCCTTGTACTAACACGCTGTAACCAGTGTCAGACAAGGGAAAACACCCTCCAAAAGGAAGGATTTGGCAGTGTCTCACAGTATCTCCACCGGCTGCTTAAGGAAGTAACTCTGGGTCTTCCATTCATGTGGTGGTCATGAGATCCAGTTTCATCATAGCACTTGATGGTTTTTGCGACTGCACTTGAAGAAACTTTCAAAGTTCTTGAAATGTTCCGCTCTGACTGACCTTCATGTCTTAAAGTAAAGATGGACCGTCATTTGTCTTCTCGCTTCTTTGTTCTCTCCATAATATGGACTTGGTCTTTTAATATGGACTTTTGTCTTCTGTATACCCCCCTACCATGTCACAACACAACTGGTGGCACCTTAATTGGGGAGGACGGGCTCATGGTAATGGCTGGAGCGGAATTAGTGGAATGGTATCAAATACACCAAACACATGGTTTGCATGTGTTTGATGCCATTCCCATTCGCTCCGTTACAGACAATTATTATGAGCCATCCTCCCCTCAGCAGACTCCACTGGTATGTTGTAATCATTATATCATAGGATGTTTGATATTTATATACTTCTAACTTCAACTGTACAAGGGAGGAGTGAGTTTTAGTACAGGTCTGCTGTTGGTTTGTATCACTGTGGCCACCGAGCACAATAATACACAGCTGTGTCTTCAGTCTGCAGACTCTGTCCTTTTAAAAACAATTTGTTGCTGGAAGTGTCTCTGGTGATGCTGAACTTGTTTTTCAGTGAATCTTTATAAGCTGTGCTTCCACCACTACTAATATATCCAATCCACTCCAGTGTTTTCCTTGCAGGCTGTCGAATCCAAGCTGTATGCAAGCTAGTAACTGAATATGAGACCTTACAGGAGATGGTCAGTGGTTGACCTGGCTGGACAGTCATAGAGGCTGGCTGAGTGAGTTCATAACTCTGAACACCTGTTGAAAGGAAAGAATGAACATTATTAAACCTCCAGATAACATGATCTTTCAATTACATTTAAGTCTGATGCCGTTTTCATTATTGTGTTTGTCCCCCCATAGACACTCACAGGAGGCAGCTGCCAGCAGCAGCAGCAGAGATGGAGGGAACATGGTTTGTGTTGTTCAGGACTGATGGGAGCTGATCCTCTATACTCTCCAGGACTCAGAAGGACTGTTTATATAAACCCTAACAATAAGGGGGAGGTAGATAAAGGGAGGAAGAGAGAGGCATGGTTCTATTTGCATATGGTGAGGAGGGAAATCTGAAAGATCTTAGAATGTCAGTGAAAATTGTGAAAACTTCTATCAGTTTTAATACTCCAATGTATTGTTGTTGTAAAATACACTTCAGTATATTGGCAGATAATGTTATTTGATACAATGACCAAAAATATTTTGCCAATATCGTCCCAATGCAACAGTGTTATTGGAATATGAAAATTAAAACAAAGTGTGGGTTCAAGTAAATTCATAGAATGCTTGATAAACAGGAAATGATTGCAAGATTATTTCTATGCAAATGAGAGGAATTTATTTACATACTTCTCTGTGTTACAAAACATATCATCAAGCACAACAGGTGGAGATTTAATTAACCACCCTGAAAAAGGCACTGAATTGCTGAAACGTTGGTTATTATGGTTACCCATTAAATTGTTTGGGAGCATATACAGTATGTGTGTGACTTTCTTTCTTTAATTTCATGGAGATTTAAGCAATAACATATATACTATATATGTAAAAAAATATATATTAAAAAAATTATAGCTAGTAACAGAATAAGAGACCTTACAGGAGATGATCAGTAGTTGACCTGGCTGGACAGTCAGAGATGCTGGCTGAGTGAGTTCTTCACAGTGGACAAAGCATTTAAAATGTTGCTCAATATAAATAGAATCATGTTATAGTCATAACAAAACTGTAGTCATCATCTTTAATTATTTTGTCTTTCCTGTCAAATCTAGAGAGACTCACAGGATACAGCTGCCAGCAGCAGCAGCAGCAGCAGAGATGCAGGGACCATGGTTTGTGTTGAAGCTGAACTGGTTGGAGCTGCTCTTTACTCGCCAGGACTCAGAGGGCCTCTAAGGGCAGACAGACAGACACTGTTTTAGTAGGGAAAGAACCAGAGGGAGGGTTTGCATTGACGTAGAGAGATGAAGAGGCAAGGGGTCCTACTCTAGAGGTGGGGATAGTGAAGCTCATCATATTGTCTTAATGAGAGGGTCCACAGTTTGAAACTTGTGAGGTTGAAACTTGTGGTTATATTATGGAAAAGGTTGGAGATATATATTGAGCATAGTTTACATGTAATCAGTTACTCCCCAACCCTGAGCAAAGATACAGTATATTTTATGTCTAAGCCCATTCTTTGATATCCTGTCAAAGATACCCATCTAGTATAAACGAAATTCATCATTCCATAGGTGTGGGGTTTGGCCACTATTTATTAAGAAGGTTAATATCCCCCCATCCTGGTAGATACATGTCACTCCAACTGTTTAAGGGATGAGTGAGTTTTTGTACATGTCTGGCCCTGGTTTGTATCACTGTGAGTCTCTGGCACAATAATACACAGCTGTGTCTTCAGCCTGCAGGTTCTGCCCTGTTAAAGTCACAGTATTGCTGGAGGAGTCTACTGTGAGGCTGAACTTATTTTTCAGGGAGTCTTTGTGGTGTGTTCCTCCAGTATATTTCATTCCAATCCACTCCAGTGTTTTCCCTGCAGGCTGTCGAATCCAAGCTGTGTAATAGCTACCTACAGAATATGAGACCTTACAGGAGATGGTCAGTGGTTGACCTGGCTGGACAGTCATAGAGGCTGGCTGAGTGAGTTCTTCACACTTAACACCTGTGGACAAAGCATTTACATTTAAAGTTACTACAAATATAATAATTTTTACATTTTAACAAAACTAAAGCCATCACTAATTGTTTTGTCTGTCCGACCCAAATCCAGAGACTCACAGGAGGCAGCTGCCAGCAACAGCAGCAGCAGAGATGCAGGGAACATGGTTTGTGTTGTTCAGGACTGAGGGACACACACAGAGACTGTTTATATAAGGTGGAGAGAAATAGAAAAAGAGCATGGTACAATTTGCATAGGGAAAAGAGACAGGTATGGAAGGAATGGGAATAACAGTAACCCTTTTCTTTGATAACTATGCCAGATTGTAATACTCAATTATATTGTCCCTGTAAACAGCTGGACTGATACTGGTGCATAATAAGCACTATGAGCAAAACCTTTTGACAATATTTTAGCATCACAACATGTGGTGTCCAGTTTTTTTATTTCAATAAAAGTAAGATATTAATTTCCATAATGGTCCTCAATAGATGATTTTGCATGACACAAGTGATAGGGGTTCCTTACAGTGTCTGCTTGTGAATATTTTAACTGCAGTGGGCTAAATCAGGGTCACACAGAGTGCTTCTGGGTAGTCTTAAACAAATCTACTTTGAAACAAAAGTATACACCTCACACATATGGTTTATGAAAAAGAAGACACCTGTACCATGTCAGATATAGAGTTGAAATGTATTAATTTTTGAGTTTGCAACACATTATTAGACATTATATACATCACAGAAGACTGAACAAAACCATTTGACATAGAAACACTGGATTTTTTTAATATAGAAAATATATATATATGACATTCTGAACAATATTCATAACATTCCACAAATGAGGCCAGTAGAGGGTACTTTGGTCATTTGACTACAGGAAAGGGCTATTGCAGGAACACAGAAGATACATTTACTTACACATTGTCCGTGCATACAGTAATCTACTTTCAGGGACATTACATTGAAAGTGAGAAGTACACCACAGATGTAGGATCTTAATTTGATCACCCTGTTGCAGGAGAACTTTCCTGCAATGCAGGAAATGTAGAATGTGTTGTGTATTTGAGGTTTTAAAAGGCTTCTGCAGTTTGTTATTTCCATTTTGAAATTTCAGACTTAATTTTTGCTCACGAAGGTTTATCAACCCCTTCAAAAATGTCCATTAATTATAATCCAAATAATAATGTGCATTTTGTGTTGCTACACAATCAATTATTTTCCTGCTGTAGCAAACGGACTTAAATTAAGATCCTACATCTGTACATCTCTGTGCTCATGAATCTGTTAACGTGATCTACCCACAGATTGTGTTTTTGTACAGGTCTGGCACAGTAATACACAGCTGTGTCTTAAATCTACAGACTCTGTCCTTTTAAGAACGACGTGTTGCTGGAAGTATCTCTGGTGATGCTACACTTGTTTTTCATTGAATGTTTGTAACTGGTGCTTTAAGCATTATTGATATATCCAATCCACCTTTCCCTGCAGGTTGTCGAATCCAGAATGTAGTAAAACTAGTAACAGAGTAAGAGACCTTAGAGTAGATGGTCAGTGGTTGACCAGGCTGGACTGTCAGAGAGGCTGGCTGAGTGAGTCCATAACTCTGTACACCTGCTAAATTGAAACAGCAACATATTGACAACATGAATATGTTCGGTGTACAAAAGTCTACTAGTTTCATTAAAATGTCTATCACCCAACATCCAGAGAGACTCACAGGAGGCAGCTGCCAGCAGCAGCAGTAGAGATGCAGGCAACATAGTTAGTGTTGAAGCTGAACTGGTGAGAGCTGTTCTACTCTACTCTCCAGGACTCAGAGCGATGTACTAGGACCCTCAGATACAGAGAGGTTTTTATATAGGGACGAGTTAGAGAAGGGAAGAGGGGCTAGTTGATGAATTTATTCATACTATTCATACTTCCACAAGATATAGTCCCAACGCAAATGTAGGGTTGCTACCCAAGCAGGCTGGTAATTCAGTCTATCGGTTCGGTTGCCAGGGACGCGACCCAGTCGTTCAGACTTTTTGTTCTGTATCTATGGACGTGACCCAGTCGTTTGTTCAAATGTTCCATTGCCATATTGGTTGGCAACATTCTTATCCCTTGCTTGCTAGCTAGCCAACTATGGCTAATTTACAGTCACAGCCTTTTGCATTTGTTTAAGCTGTTTTCTAGTGACATTTATTTGAATACATCCATAACAATGAGCTAATGATGAGCAATTTCACCTGGCATAGAAAATGTCCTCTCTCGTCAGGACACAGTTGTTCAGAGGAGCTAGCCAACAAACATGTCTATTGTGTCTAAGTCAATTATTTTTATACTGTCAAAGATACCCATGTAGTATGAACTAAATGAATCATTCCATGGGGTATTTAATATCGCCCCCTCCTGATAGATACATATAACTACAACTGTTTAAGGGATGAGTGAGTTTTTCTGCATGTCTGGCCCTGGTTTGTATCACTGTGGTCTCTGGCACAATAATACACAGCTGTCTCTTTAGTCTGCAGGTTCTGCCCTGTTATAGTCACTATCCTGTTAGAGGATTCTAAACTGAGGCTGAACTTGTTTTTCAGTGAATCATTGTAGACTGTTTCCAGTATATATTTGCCCAATCCACTCCAGTGCTTTCCCTGCAGGTTGTCAGAACCAAGATGTCCAATAGCTAGATAAAGAGTATGAGACTTTACAGGAGATGGTCAGAGGTTGACCTAGCTGGACAGAGAATGGCTGAGTGAGTTCTTCACAGTGAACACCTGTGGGAAGAGAAGGAAGGAAGAGATAATTACAAGCTCCAAATAGTGTCAAATTATGTCAGTCTACTTACGTTTTCATTAATGTGTAATTTCCCCCAGATCCAAAGAGACTCACAGGAGGCAGCAGCCAGAATCAGCAGAGATGCAGGGAACATGGTTTGTGTTGAAGCTGAACTGGTGTGAGCTGCTCTTCTCTATTCTCCAGGACTCAGAGGGACGTACTAGGACTCTCAGATACAGAGAGGTTTTTATATAAGAAGGAGGGAGAGAAAGGATGAGGGGCTAGGTGAACTTTGCATCGGGGGAGGACATACAGTTAAAGTCGGAAATTTACATAGACTGGAGTCATTGAAACTCGTTTTTCAACCACTCCACAAATTTCTTGTTAATAACAAACTATAGTTTTGGCAAGTTGGTTAGGACATCTACTTTGTGCATGACATAAGTAATTTTTTCAACAACTGTTTACAGACAGATTATTTCACTGTATCACAATTCCAGTGGGTCAGAAGTTAACATACACTAAGGTGACTGTGCCTTTAAACAGCTTGGAAAATTCCAGAAGATTATGTCATGGCTCTGGAAGCTTCTGATAGGCTAATTGACATCATTTGAGTCAATTGGAGGTGTACCTGTGTATGTATTTCAAGGCCTACCTCAGTGCCTCTTTGCTTGACATCATGGGAAAATCAAAAGAAATCAGCCAAGACCTCAGAAAAAAATTGGAGATCTCCACAAGTCTGGTTCATCCTTGGAAGCAATTTCCAAACACCTCAAAGTACCATGTTCATCTGTACAAACAATAGTACGCAAGTATAAACACCATGGGACCACGCAGCCATCATGCCGCTCAGGAAGGAGACGTTTTCTGTCTCCTAGAGATGAACATAATTTGGTGCAAAAAGTGCAAATCAATCCCAGAACAACAGCAAAGGACCTTGTGAAGATGCTGGAAGAAACAGTTACAAAAGTATCTATAAGTATCTACAGTATCTATAAAACAAGACCTATATCGACATAACCTGAAAGGCCGCTCAGCAAGGAAGAAGCCACTGCTCCAAAACCTCCATAAAAAAAGCCAGACTACGGTTTGCAACTGCACATGGGGACAAAGATCGTACTTTTTGGAGAAATGTCCTCTGGTCTGATGAAACAAAAGTAGAACTGTTTGGCCATAATGACCATCGTTATGTTTGGAGGAAAAAGGGGGAGGCTTGCAAGCCGAAGAATAACATCCCATCCGTGAAGCACGGGGGTGGCAGCATCAAGTTGTGGGGGTGCTTTGCTGCAGGAGGGACTGGTGCACTTCACAAAATAGATGGCATCATGAGGCAGGAAAGTTATGTGGATATATTGAAACAACATCTCAAGCCATCAGTCAGGAAGTTAAAGCTTGGTAGCAAATGGGTCTTCCAAATGGACAATGACCCAAAGCATACTTCCAAAGTTGTGGGAAATGGCTTAAGGACAACAATTTCAAGGTATTGGAGTGGCCATCACAAAGCCCTGACCTCAATCCTATAGAAAATGTGTGGGCAGACCTGAAAAAGCATGTGCGAACAAGGAGGCCTACAAACCTGACTCAGTTACACCAGCTCTGTCAGGACGAATCGCACAAAATTCACCCAATTTATTGTGGGAAGCTTGTGGAAGGCTACCCAAGACGTTTGACCCAAGTTAAACAATTTAAGCAATGGTACCAAATACTAATTGAGTGTATGTAAACATCTGACCCACTGGGAATGTGATGAAAGAAATAAAAGCTGAAATAAATAATTCTCTGTACTACTTTCTGACATTTCACATTCTTAAAATAAAGTGGTGATCCTAACTGACCTAAGACAGGGGCTATTTACTGGGATTAAATGTCAGGAATTGTGAAAAACTGAGTTTAAATGTATTTGGCTAAGGTGTATGTAAACTTCCGACTTCAACTCTATACAGTGCCTTCGGAAAGTATTCAGACCCCTTTTTTCCACATTTGTTAGGTTGCAGCCTTATTCAAAAATTATTTTTTTTACTCATCACTCTACACACAATACACCATAATGCCAAAGCAAAAACAGGTTTTTAGAAATGTTTGCAAATATCACATTTACGTAAGCATACAGACCCTTCACTCAGTACTTTGTTGAAGCACCTTTGGCAACAATTATAGCCTTGAGTCTTCTTGGGTATGATGCTACAAGCTTGGCACACCTGAATTTGGGAAGTTTTTTCCATTCTTCTCTGCAGATCCTAAAGTTCTGCCAGGTTGGTCGGTGAGTATTGCTGCACATCTATTTTCATCCAGAGATGTTCAATCAGGTTCAAGTCCGGGCTCGTGCTGGGCCACTCAAGGACATTCAGAGACTTGTCCCGAAGCCACTCCTGCGTGGTCTTGGCTGTGTGCTTAGGGTCGTTGTCCTTTTGGAAGTTGAACCTTCACCCCAGTCTGAGGTGCTGAGCACTCTGGAGCATCAAGGATCTCTCTATACTTTGCTCTGTTCATCTTTGTTTTGGTCCTGACTGGTCTCCCAGTGCCTGCCGCTGAAAAACATCCCCACAGTATGATGCTGCCACCACCATGCTTCACCAAAGGGATGGTGCCAGGTTTCCTCCAGACGTGACGCTTGGCATCCAGGCCAAAGAGTTCAATCTTGGTTTCATCAGACCAGAGAATCTTGTTTCTCATTGTCTGAGAGACTTTAGGTGCATTTTGGCAAACTCCAAGCGGGCTGTCATGTGCCTTTTACTGAGGAGTGGCTTCTGTCTGGCCACTCTACCATAAAGGCCTGATTGGTGGAGTGCTGCAGAGATTGTTGTCCTTCTGGAAGGTTCTCTTATCTCTACAGAGGAACTCTAGAGCTCTGTCAGAGTGACCATTGGTTTCTTGTTCACCTCCCTGACCAAGGCCCTTCTCCCCTGATTGCTCAGTTTGGCCGGGCGACCAGCTCCAGGAAGAGTCAAGGTGGTTCCAAACTTCTTCCATTTAAGAATGATGGAGGCCACTGTGTTCTTGGGGACCTTCAATGCTGCAGACATTTTTTGGTACCCTTCCCCAGATCTGTGCCTCAACACAATCCTGTCTCGGAGCTCTACGGACAATTCCTTTGACTTCACCGATTGGTTTTTGCTCTGACATGAACTGCCAACTGTGGGACCTTTATATAGACGGGTGTGTGCCTTTCCAAGTCATGTCAAACAATTGAATTTACCACAGGTGGATTCCAATCAATTCTTGGAAACATCTCAAGAATTATCAATGGAAACAGGATACACCTGAGCTCAATTTCGAGTCTCATAGCAAAGAGTCTGAACGCTTATGTAAGTTATCTATAAAAAAAATATTTTTAATAAATTAGCAAAAATTCTAAAAACCTGTTTTTGCTTCGTCATTATGGGGTGTTGTGTGTAGATTGCTGAGGATTTCATTTTATTTAACACATTTTAGAATAAGGCTGCAACGTAACAAAATGTGAGAAAAAGTCAAGGGGTCTGAATACTTTCCGAATGCACCGTACATACATACTGTACATACAGTGTATACATACCATTTGTATGTGTAAATAATTAACTCCAGTTGTGGCAGTGATGAAGTATTGAGTCATGGCACCATATTTTGGCCAGGGAAGATGAATGGCTTTGTCCTATAGCTTGTCATAATGTTGTATAATTTCAGTAATTGTGGTATGTTACTCCATGTATTGTTACAGAACCTAGTGGTAAGGCTAGCCAATATTTTGTATCACATTTTAGCATAAGTTGTCCATCGTTATTTTAGGGGCATTTGGTATATTGACCATTTCACCTCTGAGTTATTAACAAAGGACTGCAGGTAACCTAGTGGTTAGAGCTTTGGACTAGTAACCGAACAGTTGCAAGATCTAATCCCTGAACTGACAAGGTAAAAATCTGTCCTTTTCCCCTTGAACAAGGCTCCTAGGCCTTTACTGAAAATTAGAATTTGTTCTTAACTGACTTGCCTAGGAAAGAAAAGCAGATATGCTAAACATTCTCATTGGTATTTTATGGATAAAACATATATTTTTCCATAAATTGGGTGGAACTCAATTTATGTTTTTTTTTGTACAGCGCTGGTGCTGGTTTATACCACTGTGAGGGTAGGCACAATAATACACAGCTCTGTCTTCAGTCTGAAGGTTCTGCCCTTTTAAAAACACAGTATTACTGCTAGATTCTACTGAGAGGCTGAACTTGTTCTTCAGTGAATCCTTGTATTCTGTGACTCCAGAATATACATTTCCAATCCACTCCAGTTCCCTGCAGGTTGTCAAATCCAAACTGTCCAAGTGTTAGTAACTGAATATGAGACCTTACAGGAGATGGTCAGTGGTTGACCTGGCTGGACAGTCATAGATGCTGGCTGAAAGAGTTCATAACTCTGTACACCTGTTGAAATAAAATAATGAACAATATTAAATACACAAAATGGCAGTTGTGTTGAAGCCAGTGTTATGCTAAAGGCAATTTTCTTTTCTTTCTCTTTCCTCCAAATCCAGAGAGACTGACAGGAGGCAGCAGACTTGCAGGGAACATTGTTTGTGTTGAAGCTGAACTGGTGGAGCTGCTCTTCTCTACTCTCCAGGACACAGAGGGACGTACGAGGACAGACAGCCATATACGGTTTAAGTAGGGAAAGATCCAGGTTTGCATTGACGTAAAGGGGGAGGGGATGTATAAAAGGGTAAGAGACACCACAGGATCATCTCCACTATTACCGGACACAACCTTGGCAATCTGAAAACTCAGAGACCCTCTTTAGGTTATCTTTTTGAACAGTAGGGTGTGGTAAAACTGAAAAATTTACAGCATTAGTTAATACTTGTGGTGGATGAAACATATTTAAGACACTACTTTTGTTTTGACAAACCAAAGTATTTTGAATCAACATCGATATTATACTTTTTTCTTGTAATACAATTCATTATCAGAGCCTTCATCAGTACTGGTCATTATTTTAATCATATGGAGAGAGAGTGCCCCCTGTTGGTGCATCAAGAACACTAGCACCATGTATTTAACAGGTGTATCATTGTGTTATTATTTGATACATCATTAGAATTGTGCCTCATGTATCCCCTTGTCATGGTCTACTGGTCATACCATACGTGTGTCTGTGTGTTTGCACACATCCTTCCTTTCTCTACCAGATGTTTTTTGTACAAGTATTCTCATTAGTTTTACCATAGTGAGTCTCTAGCACAGTAATACAATGCAGAGTCCTCTGGCTTCAACTGGCTAATGTGGAGATAGAAATTAGTGCTGTCCTTCGATGCTGTGAATCGTCCCTGTACTACCTTGGCATTGCTCTTGTCACTGTCAGAATAATAGTAAATGATCCATTCAAGTCCTTTTCCAGGTGCCTGGTGGATCCAGTTCATATAACTGCTGCTTAGAGTGATTCCACTACAGGCACATGTGAGTTTGAGGGATCCCCCAGGGGTCCCCTGGACTGACTGTTCAGCCTGTGTGAGTACGACCTGACAGTGGACACCTGAGGAGGGAGAGGAATGACAGGTCAGATCAATCAAGGAGTCACATCAGTATCACATCAATACAGGTTATACTGACCAGACTACAATCAGGAACTCACAGGAGGCAGCTGCCAGCAGCAGTCATGCAGGGAACATGGTTTGTGTTGAAGCTGAACTGATGGGAGCAGCTCTTCACTACTCTCCAGGACTCAGAGAGACATACTACACACTTAGAAAAAAAGGAGCTATCTCGAACCTAAAAGGGTTCGTTGGCTGTCTCCATAGGAGAATCCTTGGAAGAACCCTTTTTGGTTCCATGTAGGACTATTTTCACAGAGGGTTCTATATGGAACCCAAAAGGGTTCTAATATGGGGACAGCTGAAGAATCCTTTTGGAACCTTTCTTTCTAATGTAGGACAGACAGACAAATAGCAATATATAACGGAGAGTGAGAGGAAGCGAGGGGTGAGATTATATTTGCATAATGAAGATAATCAGTATAAAAGCACTGGGAATATCAGTGCAAATGGTGGTAAAATTTTTGTAATGTGTCAGTTTCTATCACTACACTCTAGAATGGTTAAAAATAGTTTTCTTATTATTGGTAATCCTATACTATATGTATCAAGGTATTATTGTAAAAACTATTGTATTGCGGTGCTTGTAAACATATTGCTATTAACGTTCATCAGAAAGAAATAAGATTATCTGTGCTGAATGCGGAAGTGGTTTTTGTACGGCTGCTCCCATTAGTTTAACCACCGTGACTCTCTAGCACAATAATACACTGCTGTGTCCTCACTCTTCAGACTGTTCATCTGTAGGTACAGCTTACTGCTGGAGTCATTTCTGGAGATGGTAAATGGACTGACTGGGAATAAGAGATTGGATTACTCTGTGTGCTAATATAAGCAATCCACTCCAGTCCTTTCCCAGGAGCATTCTACGTCTTTACACAAAAATTAACACATGGGCAAAAACAACCTTATTTACTGGGTTTAATGTCCAATCTTGTTTTGTACCCTGTATTTGAAGAGATAAAAATCACCCCACTTTACATGGCAGGAAGGACAGAGAGTTGTAAGAAACATGTTTCTCTGTTGAATGGCAGACAGCGCCTGTCTGGGTACTGACAGACAGGGTGGTTGCAATGATGAAAGTTGTGTCTGTGTGTGTCTGTGTGTGTGGCTGCCCCTCAGAGCTGGTCATTGATATACAGTTATTATCAGAGGGGATTATTTGCATATTCTCCATCTTTTATTGACAGAGTAAACAGGAGTCAATATTGAGACATCAACCTAGGATCTGGAAAAAATGCTTATGTTGTACAGATTTCCATGCAAACATACATACTAACTTAACAATGCTGTTCTACAGTGATCATGGAGGATTTAGAGTTTTTTTCAACCGTGGGGACCACAGACTGTGAGAGACTAAGATAGTGTTAATAAAGAAGCTGTGTATTACATCAGGAGATAGTGCTGCTGTTAGGTAGGTGGTGGTTTTAACCTACCACAGAATTCATGGTCAGATATTCTAGGTCAGATAGTTGTTTTGCTCGATGTGTCATTCACCACAGAGATTTGGAACATTAAACCATTCTGCAAATCTAGTGCAGCAAGAGATAGTGTTAAGTGAAAGAGGATGGTGCTGTGGTTGAAGGAGGGATATACAGTCTCTACTTAGGAAAGTGTAGCTAGTTCACACCGCATGTTACAGACGTTAAGCATCAAGTGTATGAGATACATGGTATACAGTGTATGAGAGGGAGAGAGAATTGGAGAGATACCTGGTGAAACCTTTAGTTCAGCTCAACATTGATGTCATTTGGACAGTCATAGAGGAAGGATTTGATTTCCATATGCCTGAAGTGAAGTTTTGGTGAAGCTGACATAGAGATGGATCACTATGGTGATGTTGAAGAGGAGGGAGAAGAAGAGAAAGAGGAAGAGAAGGGAGATCTTTGACACTCAGGCGGGCCCAGACGACCCCGACAGCAGTGGGCTCTAAGACACATGGGAGTCCAGATTAAAGACTACTTATGTTGCTCTGTGTTTAACACCATGTTCTGCAACTGCCTCTTCCTAGGGCTGCTGGCCCTGCTCTGCTCTTATCAGGTAAGATGGCTGACATTGATTGGATCATGTCATAACAAAGCACTCAGAAATAAGATGGTTTTCATGGTCCGCTGTGTGTGTACAGTGATGGCTCCAATCTACCTAGGCACTTTGTTATAGGTTGAAGAGTTTTAGTCCTAAATGTTGTTGATCCAAAGAGGAGTGAAAGAGAAAAGAGAAAATACCAGCCAGTTCCTCTGCTCAGTGCCTTAAAACATGACCACAGTTGTTGTCTGGATGGGTACATTCATGGTTAACTTGGTGTCACATGGGACATTCAAATTAATGTATTACCATTTAGTAAGCTTTACTGATTGCCTCATAAACGTAATAATCTATAATCATATAGCCTATGAAGAGACCATGGATTGTATGCATCAATGCAGAGTGTGCAGAATAATACTGATTTACTTTCCTTATGCCCATCACTACTCTTTCTAAGAGAGGTCTTGGTGGAACCCTGCTTGGTGGTCTCTGAGCTTGGCATTCAACATAGTTTTTACTCTTTACCCTGTCAAAAACCTTTCTGCAGAATCCATGCTCAGCTAATATTTATGTGTGATTTTACAGAATCGTAGCACTATTCTTTCAATTTCAGTTACACAACTAAAAATAAAAGTCGTACATTAGCTACACATAGTATTACTGTATGAAATGTTGTCAAATATCACTTTGATATTAAATAAAATGCTTTTTCACAATTCAATGTTCCTTACTGTTAAGTCAGCGTTAAGTGTTAAGTCAAAGTTGGCCAACCCTCTTCTTTTGGACAGTCAAGGTCCTTATGGGCAGCTGTTTTCATTCAGTTGTGTTAGATTAGGGATAGACAAATCCTTGTCATTGTAAAAGATGACTCCAATACACAATGACTTGTACGTGTTTAATGTATTTTCTGCTCTTTCTGAAAAGAAGACAGGTCACAACATAAGGAAAAACTCAGAGAGCCTATTCATGAAGAATAGACAGTGTTTCTGAGGTTCGGGACATTTAATTAAAGTAGAAGGTTGTCTATCCCTGCTGTTTGCAGAGAAGGGTTAGTCAAATGTCTACATGTTCCACAGCCTGTCTCTATCTATATACTGAACAAAAGTATGTAAAGTGTTGGTCCCATACTTCATGAGCTGAAATAAAAGATCCCAGAAAGGTTCCATACACACAAAAAGCTTATTTCTCTAAAATGTTGTGTACAAATTTGTTTACATCCCTATTAGTGAGCATTTCTCCTTTGCCAATATAATCCATCCACCTAACAGTTGTGGAATATCAAGAAGCTGATTAAACAGCATGATCATTACACAGATCCACCTGGTGCTGGGGACAATAAAAGGCCACTCTAAAATGTGCAGTTTTGTCACACAACACAATGCCACAGATGTCTCAAATTTTGAGGGAGCGTGCAATTGGCATGCTGACTGAAGGAAGGTCCAACAGAGCTGTTGCCAGATCATTTTATGTTAATTTCTCTACCAAAAGCCTTGGAGGCCAAAGTCGTTTTAGAGAATTCAGCAGTACATCCAACCGGCCTCACAACCACAGAGCACATGTAACCACGCCAGCCCAGGACCTCCACATCCGGCTTCTTCACCTTTGGGATCATCTGAGACCAGCCACCTGAACAGCTGATGAAACTGAGGAGTATTTCTGTCTGTAATAAAGCCATTTTGTGGGGAAAGACTCATTCTGATTGGCTGGGCCTGGCTCCCCAGTGGGTGGGCCTGTGTCCTCCCAGGCCCACCATTGGCTGCATCCCTGCCCAATCATGTGAAATTAGGGCCTAATGAATTTATTTCAATTGAACTTTTTCTTTATATGAACTCTAGCACTGTAAAATCTTTGAAATTGTCACATGTCCGAGGGGTTTTTGTACAGCTCCACCACTCACGTCACTGTGCCCAGCATGCCCAGTAATATACAGCAGAGTCAGACCAGACAGTTTCTGATGTCATGCTCACTGAGCTGTCTTTGGTTAGTTCAATCTGTCCATCCAGGGTTTTGGCATAGCCTGCTGCTCCAGTACTGATGTTGATCCAGCCCATCCATTCCAGTGGTTTCCCTGTAGGTTGGTGAATACAGTTCATACCATAGCTTGTAAAGGTATACCCAGCTCATCTACAGGAGAAGTTGAGAATTTCTCCAGGCTTGTTCTGGAGTGGACTGGAGGGAATGGACTGCATACTCTGACCATGTAGACTTGATTTAGAGAAAGAGAGAGAGGAAACAAGGGGAGAGGAGAGAGGAGATAGGGTGCAATATTGAAGGAAAACATGAAGGAATTGTAAATCTTCTTTGCTCAGCTTAGGAAGAGTTGATGAGGAGTTAAACCAAGCAGAACTCACAGGGAAGACAGGTAAAGGTTTCCCTTCATACTGAGGGTGGAGATATGAACTCAGCTGCTCCATACAAGACAACAATACAACAAGTCAGCAGCAGAACAGAAGTATATATGAACTCTGAGAGATCTGGAATTACATCATGATGTCATGGGTGAGGGTCTGATGACTTCGACAGGATTGACGTCCCGTCCACAGGACGGTTGAGCTAATGTAGGCTAATGTGAATAGCATGAGGTTGTAAGAAAAAAAAATCCCAGGACATAGACATATCTGATATGGGCAGAAAGCTTAAATTCTTGTTAATCTAACTGCACTGACCAATTTACAAATCAAATCAAGTCACATGTTATTAGACACATGCGCCGAATACAACAGGTGTAGACCTGAAATGCTTACTTACGAGCCCCTAACCGACAGTGCAGTTTTAAAAAATACGGATAAGAATAATAGACCAACGTAACAAGTAATTAAAGAGCAGCAGTAAAAAATAACAATATATACAGGGGGGTGCCGGTACAGAGTCAATGTGCGAGAGCACCGGTTAGTTGAGGCAGTATGTACATGTAGGTAGAGTTAATTAAAGTGACTATGCATAGATGACAACAGAGTGTGGCAGTGGTGTAGAGAGGGGAGGGGGGCAATGTGAATAGTCTCAGAAAAAAAATTGTAGCCCTCCACAAATCTGGTTCATCCTTGGGAGCAATTTGCAAATGCCTGAAGGTACCACGTTCATATGTACAAACAATAGTACGCAAGTATAATGTCACGCCCTGACCAGGTGAACTCGGGGATATTGGGTCAGGGTGTGTCATGTTAGGTATTTTTCCTTGGTTTTTGTTTTGTTTACGTTTTAGCCTTGTGTAGGCTCTAGGTGGGAAATTCTAGGTTGGGTTCTGTCGATTCCCAATCAGAGACAGCTGTCGCTAATTGTCTCTGATTGGGATCACATTTAAGTGCTGTTTTCCCCACGCTGTTTGTGGGGTGTTGTCTCGTTATTTGAGCACGTAACGTATTGGCAGTTTTTCGTTGATTTTGTGTACATGTTTAATTCTAGTGTGTTGAATAAACATGTATTCGCTCCCAGCTGCGTTTTGGTCCGCTTCCTCGTCTCCCGACGACAATCGTTACAGAACACCCCACCAACAACGGACCAAGCAGCGGAGGAGGGCTGGCAAGGACAAGGAGCAGCACAAGGAGAGGCATCAGGAGAAAGGCTATCTGGAGTCATAGACTTGGGAGGAAATCCTGGATGGGAAAGGACCATGGGCTCAAGCTGGGGATTATCGCCGCCCGCAGTGGGAGATCGAGGCGGCGAGAGCTGAGAGGCGCTGGTATGAGGAGAGGGAGCGCAACGGACACGGGAGGCAGCCCCACAATTTTTTTGGGGGGGGCACACGGGGAGATTGGCGGAGTCAGGTGGTAGACCTAAGCTAACTCCCCGTGCTTACCGGAAGCAGCGTGGCTCTGGTAAGACACCGTGTTATGCTGTGGAGCGCACGGTGTCCCCAGTGCGCGTTCAAAGCCCGGTGCGCTACATACCAGCCCCCCGCAAGTGCTATGCGAGTGCAGGCATCGAGCCAGGGCGGATGGTGCCAGCTCAGCGCGTCTGGTCTCCGGTGCGCCTCCTCGGTCCAGGTTATCCTGCGCCGGCGTTGCGCACTGTGTCTCCAGAGCGCTGGGAGGGTCCAGTTCGCCCAATGCTTGCTCTCCGCCCGTGCCGGGCCAAAGTGGGCATTCAGCCTGGAGTGTGGGTAAGGAGTGTCCGTACCAGAACTCCAGTGCTCCCCCACAGCCCGGTTTATCCTGTGCCTCCTCCTCGGACCAGGCCTCCAGTGGGTCTTCCCATCCTGGTCCGTCCTGTGCCACCTCCCAGGACTAGGCCTCCGGTGGGTCTCGCCAATCAACAGTCGTCGGAGCTGCCCGCCAGTCAACAGTCGTCGGAGCTGCCCGCCAGTCAACAGTCGTCGGAGCTGCCCGCCAGTCAACAGTCGTCGGAGCTGCTCGCCAGTCAACAGTTGTCGGAGCTGCCCGCCAGTCAACAGTCGTCGGAGCTGCCCGCCAGTCAACAGTCGTCGGAGCTGCCCGCCAGTCAACAGTCGTCGGAGCTGCCCGCCAGTCAACAGTCGCCGGAGTGATCAGACTGCGCTGAACTGCCGGAGTGGCCAGACTGCGCTGAACTGCCGGAGTGGCCAGACTGCGCTGAACTGCCGGAGTGGCCAGACTGCGCTGAACTGCCAGAGTGGCCAGACTGCCCTGAACTGCCGGAGTGGTCAGACTGCGCGGAACTGCCAGACTGCCCAGACTGTCCCGAGCTGCCAGACTGCCCTCCGGCCCAGCCCGTTCCTGCTCCCCGCACCAAGCCAGTGGTGCGTGTCCCCAGTCCTGTCCGGCCCGTCCCTGCTCCCCGCACCAAGCCCACGGTGCGTGTCCACAGTCCTGTCCGGCCCGTTCCTGTTCCCCGCACCAAGCCCACGGTGCGTGTCCACAGTCCGGCACGGCCCGTGTCCGGTCCACCGGTGCCCAATCCTGTTCCGGTCGACGGCTCCGCTCCGGAGCCTGAGCATGCCGCTCCACAGTGGTCCAGTCCGGGCCAGAGGGGTAGGGTTAAGGTGAAGGCGGGGGAGAGAACACGCCCGGGGCCAGAGCCTCCACCGAGGGTGAGGCGCCCACCCGGGTCCCCCCCTAATAGACTTAAGTTTGGTGCGCCGGGAGTACGCACCATTGGGGGGGGGTTCTGTCACGCCCTGACCAGGTGAACTCGGGGATATTGGGTCAGGGTGTGTCATGTTAGGTATTTTTCCTTGGTTTTTGTTTTGTTTACGTTTTAGCCTTGTGTAGGCTCTAGGTGGGAAATTCTAGGTTGGGTTTTGTCGATTCCCAATCAGAGACAGCTGTCGCTAATTGTCTCTGATTGGGATCACATTTAAGTGCTGTTTTCCCCACGCTGTTTGTGGGGTGTTGTCTCGTTATTTGAGCACGTAACGTATTGGCAGTTTTTCCTTGATTTTGTGTACATGTTTAATTCTAGTGTGTTGAATAAACATGTATTCGCTCCCAGCTGCGTTTTGGTCCGCTTCCTCGTCTCCCGACGACAATCGTTACATATAAACACCATTGGACCACGCAGCCGTCATACCGCTCTGGAGGGAGACGCGTTCTGTCTCCTAGAGATGAACGTACTTTGGTGCGAAAAGTGCAAATCAATCCCAGAACAACAGCAAAGGACCTTGTGAAGATGCTGGAGGAAACAGGTACAAAATGATCTATATCCACAGTAAAACGAGTCCTATATCAACATAATCTGAAAGGCCGCTCAGCAAGGAAAAAGCCACGACTCCAAAACCGCCATTAAAAAGCTAGACTATGGTTTGCAACTGCACATGGGGACAAAAATCGTACTTTTTGGAGAACTGTCTTCTGGTCTGATGAAACAAAAATAGAACTGTCTGGCCATAATGACCATCGTTATGTTTGGAGGAAAAAGGGGGAGGCTTGCAAGCCGAAGAACATCATCCCAACTGTGAAGCATGGGGGTGGCAGCATCATGTTGTGGGGGTGCTTTGCTGCAGGAGGGACTGTGGCACTTCACAAAATAGATGGCACCATGAGGAAGGAAATGTATGTGGATGTATTGAAGCAACATCTCAAGACATTAGTCAGGAAGTTAAAGCTTGGTTGGAAATAGGCCTTCCAAATGGACAATGACCCCAAGCATACGTCCAGAGTTGTGGCAAAATGGCTTAAGGATAAAAAAGTCAAACTATTGGAGTGGCCATCACAAAGCCCTGACCTCAATCCCATAGAAAGTGTGTTACCAGAACTGAAAAAGCGGGTGTGAGCAAGGAAGCCTACAAACCTGACTCAGTTACACGAGCTCTGTCAGGAGGAATGGGCCAAAATTCACCCAACTTATTGTGGAAAGCTACCCAAAACGTTTGACCCAAGTTAAACAATTTAAAGGCAATGTTACTAAATACTAATTGAGTGTATGTAAACTTCTGACCCACTGCGAATGTGATGTAAGAAATAAAAGCTGAAATAAATATACTATTATTATTCTATTATTAATACTATTATTATGACATTTAACATTCTTAAAATAATTGACCTAAAACAGGGAATATTTACTAGGATTAAATGTCAGGAATTGTGCAAAACTGAGTTTAAATGTACTCTGCTCAAAAACATAAAGGGACACTTAAACAACACATCCTAGATCTGAATGAAATAAATAATCTTATTAAATACTTTTTCTTTACATAGTTGAATGTGCTGACAAGAAAATCACACAAAAATAATCAATGGAAATCCAATTTATCAACCCATGGAGGTCTGGATTTGGAGTCACACTCAAAATTAAAGTGGAAAACCACACTACAGGCTGATCCAACTTTGATGTAATGTCCTTAAAACAAGTCAAAATGAGGCTCAGTAGTGTGTGTGGCCTCCATGTGCCTGTATGACCTCCCTACAATGCCTGGGCATGCTCCTGATGAGGTGGCGGATGGTCTCCTGAGGGATCTCCTCCCAGACCTGGACTAAAGCATCCGCCAACTCCTGGACAGTCTGTGGTGCAACGTAGCGTTGGTGGATGGAGCGAGACATGATGTGCTCAATTGGATTCAGGTCTGGGGAACGGGCGGGCCAGTCCATAGCATCAATGCCTTCCTCTTGCAGGAACTGCTGACACACTCCAGCCACATGAGGTCTAGCATTGTCTTGCATTAGGAGGAACCCAGGGCCAACCGCATCAGCATATGGTCTCACAAGGGGTCTGAGGATCTCATCTCGGTACCTAATGGCAGTCAGGCTACCTCTGGCGAGCACATGGAGGGCTGTGCAGCCCCCCAAAGAAATGCCACCCCACACCATGACTGACTCACCGCCAAACCGGTCATGCTGGAGGATGTTGCAGGCAGCAGAACGTTCTCCACGGCGTCTCCAGACTCTGTCACGTCTGTCACGTGCTCAGTGTGAATCTGCTTTCATCTGTGAAGAGCACAGGGCGCCAGTGGCGAATTTGCCAATCATGGTGTTCTCTGGCAAATGCCAAACGTCCTGCACGGTGTTGGGCTGTAAGCACAACCCCCACCTGTGGACGTCGGGCCCTCATACCACCCTCATGGAGTCTGTTTTTGACCGTTTGAGCAGACACATGCACATTTGTGGCCTGCTGGAGGTCATTTTGCAGGGCTCTGGCAGTGCTCCTCCTGCTCCTCCTTGCACAAAGGCGGAGGTAGCGGTCCTGCTGCTGGGTTGTTGCCCTCCTACGGCCTCCTCCACGTCTCCTGATGTACTGGCCTGTCTCCTGGTAGCGCCTCCATGCTCTGGACACTACGCTGACAGACACAGCAAACCTTCTTGCCACAGCTCGCATTGATGTACCATCCTGGATGAGCTGCACTACCTGAGCCACTTGTGTGGGTTGTAGACTCCGTCTCATGCTACCACTAGAGTGAAAGCACCGCAAGCATTCAAAAGTGACCAAAACATCAGCCAGGAAGCATAGTAACTGAGAAGTGGTCTATGGTCACTACCTGCAGAACCACTCCTTTATTGGGGGTGTCTTGCTTATTGCCTATAATTTCCACCTGTTGTCTATTCCATTTGCACAACAGCATGTGAAATGTATTGTCAATCAGTGTTGCTTCCTAAGTGGACAGTGTGATTGACTTGGAGTTACATTGTGTTGTTTAAGTGTTCCCTTTATTTTTTTGAGCAGTATATTTGGCCAAGGTGTATGTAAACTTCCGGCCAACTGTACATGAGGGGGCTGAGCACGCACCCTTGAGGGGCCCCTGTGTTGAGGATCAGCGTGGCGCATGTGTTGTTACCTACCCTTACCATCTGGGGGCGGCCTGTCAGGAAGTCCAGGATCCTATTGCTGAGGAAAGTGTTTAGTCCCAGGGTCCTTAGATTTTGATGAGCTTTGAGACCACTATGGTGTTGAACGCTGAGCTGTAGCACATACGTGTTCCTTTTGTCAAGTTGGGAAAGGGCAGTGTGGAGTGCAATGGAGATTGCATCATCTGTGGATCTGTTGGGGCGGTATGCAAATTGGAGTGGGTCTAGTGTTTCTGGGATAATGGTGTTGATGTGAGCCATGACCAGCCTTTCAAAGCACTTCCTGGCTACAGACGTGAGTGCTATGGGTCAGTAGTCAGTTAGGCAGGCTACCTTAGTGTTCTTGGGCACAGGGACTATGGTGGTCTGCTTGAAACATGTTGGCATTACAAACCCAGACAGGGAGAGGTTGAAAATGTCAGTGAAGACACTTGCTTGTTGGTCAGTGCATGCTCGCAGTACACGTCCTAGTTATCCGTCTGGCCCTGCGGCCTTCTGAATGTTGACCTGTCTAAAGGTCTTACTCACATCGGCTGCCGAGAGAGTGATCACACAGTCTTCCGGTACAGCCGATGCTCTCATGCATGTTTCAGTGTTATTTGCCTCGAAGCGAGCCTGGAAGTAGTTTAGCTCTTCTGGTATGCTCGTGTCACTGGTCAGCTCTCGGCTGTGCTTCCCTTTGTAGTCTGTAATGGTTTGCATGCCCTGCCACATCCAATGACCGTCAGAGCCGTTGTAGTACGACTCGATCTTAGTCCCGTTTTGACTGTTTGATGATTCGTCAGAGGGCATAGCTGGATTTCTTATAAGCTTCCGGGTTAGAGTCCTGCTCCTTGAAAGCGGCAGCCTTTAGCTCAGTGCGGATGCTGCCTATAATCCACGGTTTCTAGTTGGGGTATGTACTGTACGTATGGTCACTGTGGGGACGACAGCATCAACGACAACACTTACTGATGAAGCCAATGACAGATGTGGTGTACTCCTCAATGCCATTGGAGGAATCCCGGAACATATTCCAGTCTGTGCTAATCCTGTAGATTAGCATCTGCTTCATCTGAATACTTTTGTATGTATCTAGTCACTGGTGCTTCCTGCTTTAATTTTTGCTTGTAAGCAGGAATCAGGAGGATGGAATTATGGTCAGATTTTCCAAATGGAGGGCGAGGGAGAGCTTTTTATGCATCTTTGTGTGTGGAGTAAAGGTGTTCCAGAGTTATTTTCCCTCAGGTTGTACATTTAACATGTTGAAAGAAATTTGGTAAAACTGATTTAAGTTCCCCTCTATTAAAATCCCCGGCTACTAGGAGCGCCGCGTCTGGGTGAGCGTTTTCTTGTTTGCTTATGGTGGAACGGCTCATTCAATGCTATCTTAGTGCCAGCCTCTGACTGTGGTGGTATGTAAACAGCTACAAAGAATATAGATGAAAACTCTCTTGGTAGGTAATGTGGTCTACAGATTATGAGAAACTCTACCTCAGGCGAGCAATAGCTCGAGACTTCCTTAGATATCGTGCACCAGCTGTTGTTTACAAAAAATATATAGACCACCGCCCCTTTTCTTACCAGACGCTGCTGTTCAATCCTGCTAGTACAGCGTATAACCAGCCAGCTGTATGTTGATATTGTCGTTGTTCAGCCACGACTCTGTGAAGCATAAGATGTTACAGTTTTTAATGTCCCGTTGGTAGTTTAATCTTCCCAATAACTTGTCCATTTTATTGTCCAAAGATTGCATGTTTGCGCGCAGAATTGAGGGGAGTCGGGGTATATTCAATCGCCTCCTACTCCTCAGAAGGCTCGTCAGAGTCGTGAAAGAAGAAAAAGGATTCTGCTAGTCCGTGGTGAGTAATCGTAGTCCTGATGTCTAGAAGTTATTTTCGGTCATGAGAGATGGTAGCAGCAACATCATGTACAAAAATAGTTACAAAATAAGTTAGAGAGTCTTCCCTGTGGCTCAGTTGGTAGAGCATGGTGTTTGCAACGCCAGCTTGGTGTTTGCAACACCAGGGTTGTGGGTTCGATTCCCACGGGGGGCCAGTACGAAATAAGAAATGAAATGTATGCATTCACTACTGTAAGTTGCTCTGGATAAGACTGTCTGCAAAATGACTAAAATGTAAAATGTTACAAACAACACAGATAAACGAACAAAAAAAACAATTGTTTGGGGGCATGTAAAATGTCTGTCCCTGGCACCACTTTACAAAATATTACAGTGAAAGAATTCCATGCAATTGTTTGAGGAGAGTGCACAATTATAAACTTGAAAATGTATGAATAAACCAATTAGGCACATTTGGGCAGTCTTGATACAACATTTTGAATCGATATGCAATAGTTCACTCGATAACTACAAAACTTTGCACGTACAGCGCTGCCATCTACTGGCCAAAGTCTAATTTGCACCTGGGCTAGAATAATTCATTATGGCCTTTCTCTTGCATTTAAAAAATGATGGTACAAAAAAATACAAAAAACGGTGGGTTATTTCTTTGTATTATCTTTTTCCAGATCTAACGTGCTATATTCGCCTACATTCCTTTCACATTTTCACAAACTTCAAAGTGTTTCCTTTCAAATGGTATCAAGAAGATGCATATCCTGGCTTCAGGGTCTGAGCTGCAGGCAGTTAGATTTGGGTATGTCATTTTAGGCGAAAATTGAAAAAAAGGGGCGGATCCTTAAGAGGTTGATCAGGGGTCAACCTATGACTCATCTATAGGGCCAGGAGTTTTTGTTGATCACATGACATGTCACAGACAAACTATGTCCCAATGCCCGAACCAGGGCCTGGAGTTTTTCCTGCGCAGGTCACGGAGGTTGGTAAAACTGCAGGGAATCTGTGAGAATGATTTTCTAAATATTTATAGAAATCCTTCACCATTTGGGTTAATTTCCTGTAAATGTCAGATTAGGGATCAAGCTATCAAGGACTGTCAAAGTGTTCTTCATGAAGGAACACAGCTATGTAGGCCTTTATGCGATTCCTCTTTACTTTCTATCTTTCTTCGGGGAAATGTGTACATTGTCTTGATGTACAAGTAGTTCTGTTATTTTGGCTCTTAGGGGAATATTATACTTCAGTAGACATTACTATGTTGTACTGATGCTCTATTGCCCTCTGTTGACTCTGCTGCCAGATTCTCTGAGGAGTTTTTGTACAGATCCTCCACTCACTCACACCACTGTGTCTCTCTTGCACAGTAATACACAGCAAAGTCCTCTGCTCTCAGAACAGACAGCTTCAGATACACAATGCAGATGGTATTATCTCGGGTAATCTCGATCCGCCCTTCAACACTCTTTGTGTATGTACCAGTATATCCAATCCATTCCAATGATTTTCCTGCAGGTTGTCTCATCCAGCTCATACCATATTTTTCACATTGTGTATACTCAGATCCCTTACAGAAGAGGCTAAGAGTTTCTCCAGGCTTTTTCTGGAGAGGACTTGAGGGAATGGACTCCATACTCTGACCATTTAAACCTGATGGAGAGAAAGAGAATGAAGAAGTGAACATGAGAGGGAGAACAGTATAAATTGATCAAAACAAATGAAAAAAAACAACCAATTAAGAATATTCAAACGTTAGCTCATATTTTAGTGTAAGCACAGTAATTAAAGGAGTAGGCGGCTGCAGAACTCACATGGCAGACAGAGAGAGAGCAGCAGAAGGTAGAGTTTTCCCGTCATACTGAGGGTAGAGATATTAATTCAGCTGCTCCACAAAAGACAACAAGTCAGCAGCAGAATATTTGTATATATGAACTCTGAGGGATCTGGATTTACATCATGATATCATGGGGTAGGGGCTGATGACTCTGAGGTCAGAGGTCAATATATGGTTCATCAGTAGTGCCAGGAGTTGTCACGTGACCTGACCAGGAACAGTGTTTTTCCTGATCAGGTCATTTAGTCAGAAAAACCTACAGGCCCTACTCACCACACGCATAACTGACTTGATTTAATTTAATTGTGGATTATTTTAAATGTTAGATATAGACATCCATTTGTCAAGAAAAGACTCCTTGTTCATCATGATGAACACAGCTTAATGAGGTTCAACACCTCACATAGCCTGTACTCTTTTTAGTTTCTGCATACATGTACACTGAGTGTACAAAATAATACTTTCCATCACATGTGACTGACCAGGTGAATCCAGGCGAAAGTTATGATCTCTTATTGATGTCACCTGTTAAATCCACTTCAATCAGTGTAGATGAAGGGGAGGAGACAGGTTAAAGAAGGATTTTTGAGCCTTGAGACATGGGTTGTGTATGTATGCCTTTGAGAGTGTGAATGGGCAAGACAAAATATTTGTGCCTTTGAACGGGGTACGGTAGTAGGTGCCAGGCTCACCAGTTTGTGTCAAAAACTGAAACGCTGCTGAGTTTTTAAGATTCAACAGTTTCCCATGTGTATCAAGAAGGGTCCACAACCAAAAGGACATCCAGTCAACTTAACACAACTGTGGGAAGCATTAGCGACAACATGGGCCAGCAGCTCTATGGAATGCTGTAGCCAGCTTGTAGAGTTCACGGCATGTCGAATTGAGGCTGTTTTGAGGGCAAAATGGCCCCCAGAACAACGTT
Organism: Salmo trutta; assembly: GCF_901001165.1. Taxonomy (NCBI): domain Eukaryota; kingdom Metazoa; phylum Chordata; class Actinopteri; order Salmoniformes; family Salmonidae; genus Salmo; species Salmo trutta. Next base: position 27,169,384 of record NC_042988.1, on the reverse strand, counting down.
AGGAAGGTGTTCTTCATGTTTTGTACCCTAAGTATAGATGATGTAATTGAGCAATAAGGCAATAAGGCTGTGCTATGTGCTGAATACAGCCATAGGAAAATGTTGTTGTTCAGCCCGATGCAATAGCCCATGCGTTGGTGACGCCTGCCAAATCTTACAACGACTGGATAGGTCTCAGAGCTCTACAGACAATTCCTTTGACCTCATGGGTTGGTTTTGCTCTGACATGCACTGTCAACTGTGGGACCTTATATAGACAGGTGTGTGCTATTCCAAAGCATGTCCAATCAATTGAATTTCCCATAGGCGGACTCCAATCAAGTTGTAGAAACAGGATGCATCTGAGCTCAATTTCGAGTCTCATAGCAAAGGGTCTGAATACTTACGTCAATAAGATATTTGTCATTATGGGGTATTGTGTGTAGATTGATAAGGAATTGTATTTATTTTATCCAATTTATTATTTATATTTAAATCATATTGCATTTTGATATTTATCACAACAATATCACAGAGACATTCATACAAGTGGCTCCTGAAATAAATTGCGGTATCTTGTCAGGATAGTTTTGAATCTGGCCTACTGCCCTTTGACACAACCTCTATCTTTAATCACTGTCATCCTCTCTCTCTGTTCAATAGTCATAAAATACTTTTTTTTCTTTATTTTTTTATTAAACACTTAAAACAAGATACCAAAAAAGAAATACTATTCAGATGCTTAATAACCTCTACGGGCCACGGTGGCAGTATTGAGAATTTTGAAAAAAATACGTGCCCATTTTTAACTGCCTCCTACACCAACTCAGAAGCTAGGATATGCATATTATTAACACATTCGGATAGAAAACACTCTGAATTTTCTAAAACAGTTTGAATGGTGTCTGTAAGTATAACAAAACTCATATTGCAGGCAAAAACCTGAGAAAAATAGATTAAAAAAAAAATGAGAATTTTGTGGCTGTACTATTTAGTGTCATTGTTTATTAGATACCATAGTGAGAAAGGATTCAGTTCGCAACTCCTACGGATTCCACTAGATGTCAGCGATCTTTATAAAGTTGTTTGAAGCTTCCATGATTAACAGGGAGCAAATAAGAATGCATTGAAGTTGACGTCCGTGGGATGTCGTCACTTCCATTATGGCCTGCACCTGCGCAATCATGAGACACGGGACATTTTTCAAAAACGTTTCTCTAGACACAGGTGAGGTCGGGTTGAAACATTACTGATGTTTCACGTTAAAAAGGGCTCTAAAGATTGATGCTAAACAACGTTTGACATGTTTGAACAAACATAAATAGATTATTTTTGTAACTTTTTTAACTTTTTGCCGTGACTTCACACACCCCCCCCCGCGCTACTTTTTAGTAGCCACCGAAGCGCTAACAACATGGAACAACTTGGAGTTCTTTGGACATCAATTATGAACTTTGTCAAAAGAAACCACATTTGTTGTGGACCTGGAATTCCTGGAACTGCCAATGGATGAAGATAATCAAAGGTAATGGATTATTGACAATAGTATTATTGATATTACATGGTTACAAGATGATGCTAAGCTAATTAGGCTAGCTTATTGTTCTTAGCACAGCACCTGGTTTATTGCAACTTGTGATTTCCCAGTAAAGTTATTTTGAAATCTGGCAAGACAGTATCATTTACGAAATGTTAAACTATAATTATTTGAATGACAATATTATAATTTACCAATGTTTTCGAATAGTAATTTTGAAAATTGTAACGTTGTTCACCGGAAGCATTTCAGAGAAGAAAAAAATCAGAATTTCACAGCTACTGTAAAATGCGGTTTTTGGATATAAATATGAACTTGATGGAACAAAAAATGCATGTATTGTATAACATAATGTCCTAGGAGTGTCATCTGATGGAGATTGTCAAAGGTTGGTGCATAATTTTAGCTGGTTTCTGCTTTTGGTGACGCCTGACCTTGAATTGAAAATGGATGTTTGTACTTTTGTGGCTATGTACTGTCCTAACATAATCTAACTTTATGCTTTTGCCGTAAAGCCTCTTTGAAAATCGGACAATGTGGTTAGATTAAGGAGATGTTTATCTTTTAAATGGTGTAAAATAGTTGATTGTTTGAGAAATTGAAATTATTAGATTTTTGATGTTTTGAATTTCCAGCCTTGCTAGCAATCCCGTCTCAGGGTTCATTGCTAACCCGTGGCCTCAACAGTTTTAAGTACTGTATCCTAAAATGTGTTTCCATTGTTTCAACAGTACATGGTCAGTAACTGTCACCAAACAACTTGCCTTAGATGGCTACCTACTGGGCACACTACGTCATTTCAATAGTGGATAATTGGGTAATATTTGGATGGAGACGTTCATCAATGAGATGACAACCTATATTTCCCCCCTCAAAAAGAGAGCCAAAAGTTTGTTGGATTTCCAATGTGTCACATTTTTGGTTTGGTTGTCACCCAAAGGGATATCACTGCTCTTTCAACCATTCAAAATCACAGCAAAATTCAAATGGGAATAGAATCTCAGATATTCTGTTTATTTATAGAACAGATTAATATGATTTCTCTATGCATTATCTAATAGCAGAACCAAATGACTTGGATTGCAGTTGAGATTACATTAAATGTGCATGGTGCAAGTGATCAATGCCGTTGAAGATTTTGCACAGATTGTTACAATCTGACCTATGACCTCTTGAACATGCATGCTTTACATAAGAATAAATGTATAGTTACAGTAACCTCAAAATGTGGCCAGATTTAATTCTACCTTTTATCAACAATAGAACACATACAAACAACGACATCATATGAACATCAACAACATCACACCTGCCCAGACCCCAGAGCCCTCACCCATATCTCCAGCGGTGCCCGTATCACTTTCTGTCACATGGCCTCAAACTGCATGATTTTGTTTCTCTCCGTTGCCCATACACTTTCAATATTTAGATAGAAAAGCATTTGACATTTGCATTGCGTGAACGACGGACGATTGGTTGATTTTTAAATGTATTATGTATTTTTTTAAAGATGATTGATGAGAAGTATTTTCCTACCCACCAAGTGTCCCACTGCAGACTCAAATGCCATGTCTTAAAATATGTAGACATACAAATTAAAAGTACCTTTATATTGTAATACTTCTGACAGCCATCTTTCCAACTCTGACCATAACTTTTGGACTTTATAACATTCCCAGAAGTCATTCATTATTGAGTAATTGTTAGTTTCACACTTCAGATATGACTCTGTCTTTGTGCTGTAGAATTTGTGAATGTTGTCTCTTGAATAATAAATTCTATACATTAGTAGATATTGGATTAATTGTACATTTGCAATAACTGTAATGTTGTTAGTTATGTTCCAACATTCCCTCCATCTTGTGCCAATATTAGTTATTAAATCTTGGTTCCAATCATTTATATTTATTTTTCAGAGATTGCCAGTTGGATAGGCTCTCTGCAAAGTTTTGGAAAGAGAAGGTTTCTGTTTCCTGGGTGGCAGAGATCTTCGGCGGTCGGCGATGAGGTGGACGATAGAGATGGACATACGAATGTATTGATTTAAATCCTGAAGGTCACCTCTACAAGCCAGCTCTGCCTGAAGTTACCTGTTGAGCCCTCTTCGGTAGATGGTAAGTAATGCAGCCTCACTCCATCCACTCCCTGCAGCCATGGTGCGGAACTCGAGGGCATCCTCAGCAGCTGAATTGCATCGTTGATGTTCTATGAGGTCTACTATTGGACGACCGGAAGGAGAGTGATCAAATACCTCTTTGAAGAGGGTGTGGAAATGGGTCTCGGATCCGAGTTCTGTGCTGTTGGCAGTCCATATGGTGGTAACCCAATCCAGGGCTTTGCCTGTGAGTAGATACACAACAAAATCCACCCTGCTGTTGTCAGTGGCGAAGTTAGTGGGGTTGTGCTCAATGTATTCGCTGCATTGCATCAGAAATCCATGACATTTCTCCGGTGAACCATCATATTTTCCATTCATGTATATGAATGAAAGAAGGCTATGGGTTACGACACCTGGCATCGGAGGAGTAGGGATAGGCTGGCGGAGAAGATGGCATATTTCTTCCATACGCTCCTCTTGCTGGGTTAGGCGCCCCTGTAGCTCCCCTGAATCTATTCCGTTTTTAGGTGAGGTATTCTGTAATGAATACTCAGGGAGAAAAAAGTGTAGATTCACACGCAGGGCGCGGCAGGTGTTTATTTCGCCTTCGCAGAAGGCAGGAATCATAGTCACAGCCAGGCAATGATCATACACAGCTAGGCAAACAGGCAGGTGAATCAAAACTAGGACTGAAGGCTATAACTGGTTCTCACAAACGGGCTAGGAAAAGATTTAGTAGAGTCAAAACGAACAATACCTCACAAAGGCACAAACAGAATGAACTGAACTAAATAAGGAGCTGATGAGACCAGGTGAGTAACTAACACAGGTGAAATCAATGAACAGAAAGAACACAAGGTTGACTAAGAAAAAAAAATACAGAACGGTACAATATGTATATGGACAGGCATGTCAGAAAAACAAACATGATTGTCTGAAAAACAATTTGGCTTAAAACACCACAGTAGGAATCAGTATGAAATCAGAAACATAGGACACAATAGTAGAATAGGAACCAATACTGGAATGGAGAAAATGAAGATGAGAATTTGACCCTTCAAATTCATAGCAGTGAAATGATCTCCCATATGGGTCCAGAGTGTAGTCAGTGTGCAGACAGTACAATCCTGTCAACCCTCATGTCCAAGGAGGTGTTTTAGTATTGATGTTTATCACTGTGGCCACTCCCGTACATAGTGATTCACGCCATTACAAAAACCCATGTATTTGTTTTTGTATTGATTAGGGATCCCCATTACTCTTCCTGGGGTCCAAACATATTAAGGCACTTACATTACATACAAAACAAAAATAAAGCAGGACATCATATAACATTATTACACCACTACATATCTACAATACAACATGTATAATACCACCATACAACAATATTAGAATGTATGCGTGTGCTAGCGCTTGTGTGTGTGTATGCGTGTCACATACAGCCACTGAATCCTCAGTTAAACTCACTGAAACCTCCAATGTCTCCATGTAGACCATGTCTTTTCCAATCCTGTGTCATTTACAACCACTATCGAAGTTCAATTCAAGCTCATTTTTAGATCACATGATTTACAGTGTACAGAAAATAGTTGTTTCCCTGTGTATGTCTGTTTTAAAGTTTTTAATGATGACTTTTCCTTCTCTGAAGAAGGCCTGAAATGTATGGACATTTGTTTGAGTTGATAATGTGTTTGAATGTACAAGCACGTTTAGGTTAGCTGCCTGTAGACAATCATAATGTATATGTCTGTGTTCCTTAGGTGTCAGCACTCCCACACTGCTTGGTAGAGGTGGTAGCTTTTTGTCATGGACTGTATCATTGTGACCTGCTATATGGCACAGTGGTTTAACCCTGTATGAAAACCTCCCCACCACTCGGTGCAGGGCCAAATCTGGAATAAACATGTGCAACTTTTCACAACAACCATAACATGATCTATTGATTTCGATCTGATGAACAGAATGTCAAATTATGTTTTACTACTTATTAATAACACTTTGATTTGTTTGGGCTTTCAGCTTTTGCTCTGTCAGGCATTTTGACCATGACAGTGATTAACACACCCTGCTGAGGACAGTTTTATACACAGTAATTAAATTAATTTTTTGTTCTTATTTAAAGTAAAAAATACAGTTTTTTGATTTAAAACAAATACATTCTGTTGTCAGAATCCAATCATTTGAGTAGCTGTTTAAATGTTTTCTCTTGTAATTGCATATGAGATGAAGTAGGTAGCCATTTAGCACCACAGGGGTTTTTGTTATGATGTGTAACACTGTGCCCCCGTAGTTATCACGATGACACACACCCATACAAAAACCTCTCCACACACCAGAGACCACTATGTCATGACGTTGGCCTGTGGGTAAGGTTTATGACCCCCCCCATAAATACCTTTCTCCCTTCCCCTCTCTTACTGACCCTACTGAAGGACTACTGTCCTGTTAAATATAGAGAGTCTGGGAACATCAAACAAATGGGGAAAGGAATCATATTTACATAATAAAAGCAGTTGGAAATATGCTTGATAACGTAATGAGTATTTATGTCAGGTTCGTTGTTATCTGGGACATTATGATTGATGACAGGACGACATAAACTGTACCTGAGAAAGTATACACCCTCTAGTTATCAGAGTCACATGGAATTGTTATGCAATTGAAATGTTTGATATTGAAATTGTTTGTTAGGAGATTAAATGTAATTTTAGCTTCCAAATGAGAGAATTGGGTTTTCATAAGGAAAGTGCCCTGCTCGATCAGTGGCCAACCCTGTGAAGAGACAGGGGTTATAAACGATGAAACACCTCCTTTCCCCCTCTCCACTATATAAGCCTTTGACGGAAAGACATTCACCATTTTCCAGTACGGGAGGTCTGCAGCCTCTACGTCAGAAGGACACACATGTTAACTAAACCATATCAAGGACAGAACTAAGCCAACCTCGGCGTGAGCTTTGATGGCGAATGGTATGAACTTTGAGCTTATTCACTACAGAAGTGATACTTCCTAGCCGTTGAGTTAGCCGCTGCTAACGTGGGCTAGGAAAGGACGGACGACGGATCCAGTCTAACAACCAGACGAAGATACCACCACGTATCCAATTTACCACCATTGACATTCTTCCACTACAGGAAGATCTGTTGGCCAACCCGGCCAGCATCTACGACCAATCTACCGAAGCGCAGCTCAGAGTAAATATTTATTGCATTATTCTTTTCCAAATGGGCGGTAATTTAGAATGCATAAGATAATGTATTTACGATAGCATAGCCGCTGTTTCTTTGTTCCTAAGTCTTCCCGCCCTTTCATTCAAGCCCAACCCCCTTTCCTTTGTGTAACCAACTTTCATACAGGTTCCGTTCACCAGGGGAAAATTCTGTATGACATCATTGTATTCTGTGTATTTGTAATTCTGTGTGATTAGTTAGGTATTTAGTAAATAAATAATTAAACCCAATTTTGTATTGCTGATTCAACTTGTTAGCCAGGGTTCGTGAAGATAACCAAGAATTTACAACTTTCATTATGAGACTGAAAATAAGATAAGGGTTAATATTGACTGCTATCGATGTAAAATATTACTAAGTATTTTAAGAGTTTATTCGGAAGATAACGGCTCTATAAACGTTCTTCTGTGGTGCCCCGACTTTCTAGTTAATTACATTTACATGATTAGCTTAATCAGGTAATATTAATTACAGAGAAATCATTTTATAAGTTAGCATGTCATATCACTTAATCCGGCATAGCCAAAGACACGACAACTACTTCTATCATGAACCTGTCATATTTCCCTGGAGTCATCACAAATCTCTCTGACCCAATAAATGATCTTATTTTTACCTTGGAAATTTGTCTTTAGCCAGTAGAGTTGATCTTGTCAGATTTTATAATCTAAGTGCATCTAAAAAAATGCCAATCGATACCATTCTCACCTGCCATTATGAATGAAGGATAGAGTGCACACATGAGCATGGATAATAATAAAACTTAAAGAGTGAGTTATGCAGCATCTCTTTAGGTTGTAAAGTAAATGTTCTTTGCACAACAGAAATATTAAAGAGAATGAGAATTTGTAAGAATGTGGAGTGTTACATATTATAGTACAGTATTGGGACATCATACTGTAGACCAGTGGTACTCTTAGAAGGGGCAGTGACCCCTAGGTGGGCCACAGAGGTATTGCATGTGGATATGTGGCGTAGTTTTGACTGGGTGGTTTTGGAGCAGCTACCCCAGCAATTTCAGGTGCTGTGTCTCTTGGGCACAATAATAAACAGCAGAGTCCTCTGAACTCATACTCTTGGCCTCTAAGAACTGTGTTTAAAAAATATATAATTTAAGGGTGGATCAGCTTAATATTGAGGAAAGATTGTTGCTTCCATCAATGTAATTGTCTGCATCATTTCCAATCCCCCATATATTTTATTGGGTAAATATATATATTCATATACATACACATATGCATACATGTACACATACCTATATAGACATAAAAATCTTTTTAGCATATACCTTTATTATTCCCCACAAACCCTACCACCCTTCCCCCAATTGGAGCAAACTAATAAACACTTAGGCTTCTACCTCCAGTTTACACATCTTATACACATTTTACAGACACAATCTATTTTACAATAGTTATATTTTGTTTGTTTTTAGTCCTTCCTCTATTTCTGATGTCCATCCAGTTTGATTTCTATTTGTAACTGTGCTATTTCACAAAATGTCTGAACCTATATACATTTTACAGACCCCGTATGTTTTACATTGGTTATCTTGTTATTAGTCCCACCCTTAGCTCCATTCAAACCCTCCCATCTAGAATTTGTTGTAATGTCAGGCACTGTTGCCGGATACTCTGGACGAAGCGCTGTTGCCGGAAGTTCTGGACGAGGCACTGTTGCCGGAAGTTCTGGATGAGGCACTGTTGCCAGAAGTTCTGGACGAGGCACTGTTGCCAGAAGTTCTGGACGAGGCACTGTTGCCAGAAGTTCTGGACGAGGCACTGTTGCCAGAAGTTCTGGACGAGGCACTGTTGCCGAACACTCTGGACGAGGCACTGTTGCCGGAAGGTCTGGTGCGTGGGGCTGGCTTAGGATGCGCCAGACTAAGGACACGCACCACAGGGCTAGCAGGGTCAGGACCAGCTGGACTGGGCTGAAGCACTGGAGGCCTGGTGCGTGGGGTGGTAGTGGAGGTACTAGACTGGAGACACGCATCCCAAGGCTAGTGCGAGGAGCAGGAACAGGACGAGTTGGACTGGGCTGACACACTGGAAGCCTGGTGCGTGGGGCTGGTACTGGAGGTATCAGACTGGAGACATGCACCCCAAGGCTAGTGCGAGGAGCAGGAACAGGATGTACTGGACTGGGCTGACGCACTGGAGGCCTGGTGCATGGGGCTGGTACTGGAGGTATCAGACTGGAGACACGCACCTCAAGGCTAGTGTGAGGAGCGGGAACAGGACGTACTGGACTGGGCTGACGCGCTGGAAGCCTTGTGCGTGGGGCTGGCTTAGGATGTGCCAGACTGGAAACACGCACCTCAGGGCTAGTGCGAGGAGCAGGAACAGGACGAGTTGGACTGGGCTGACGCACTGGAAGCCTGGTGCGTGGTGCTGGCTTAGGATACGCCAGACTGGAAACACGCACCTCAGGGCTAGTGCGAGGAGCGGGAACAGGATACACTGGGCCGTGAAGCATTACTGGAGGTCTGGAGCACACAACCCCTACGGGCTGAGTGCTCACTCGAGCATGGCACTTGCGAGGGGCTGGAATCATTCTCACTGGACTGTTCGTGCGCATAGGCGAGATTGTGCGCACTTCCGCATAGTACGGTGCTCCTTTGATCATCTGTTCCCCATAATAAGCACAGATAGTTGGCTCAGGTCTACTGCTTGCCCTAGCCAAACAACCCGTGTGCCCCCCCCAAAAAAATTATTGGGGCTGCCTCTCCGGCTTCCTTGCCAGCCGTGTTCCCCAGTAGCGTTCCCGGTCTTCTTTAGCCTTTCTCCATGGGCCCTCTCCGGCTAGAATCTCCTCCCAAGTTCACTACTCTAGATAACTCCTCTGCTGCTCCTTCCTCCACTGCTTGGTCCGTTGTTGGTGGGAGGTTCTGTAACGGCCGTCGTAGGAAGTGGACCAAGGCGCAGCTGGTTGAGTGCTCATTTTAACTTTATTAGAACACTTGTTCAACAAAACAACAAAAACGAACGGACGACAAACAGTCTTGCAGGCAACACACAGCTATGCAAAAAACAACCTTCCACAATTCCCATGACAAACACACCCCATATACATAGGATCTTCAATCAGAGGCAACGAGGAACAGCTGCCTCCAATTGAAGGCCCAATCCCAATAAACTAAACATAGAAATAGATAGACTAGACTGAACATAGAAACACTAACATAGAACATAGACCAAAACCCCGGAATACTCTAAAAAAACTCCCCTCTACCTAAACACACCCCGAACCACATAAAACAAATACCCCCTGCCATGTCCTGACCAAACTACAATAACAAATGACCCCTTACTGGTCAGAACATGACACTCATTTTAAAATTGATTAAATCATTGTTTTCCCTCAACAATCTACATACAGTACCCCATAATGACAAAGCGAAAACAGATTTGTAGAAAATTTAATAAACAGCAGAGTCTTCAGTCTTCAGGCTTTTCACCTCTAAGTACAGCTGATTTTTAGAGTTGTCTTTGGTGATGGTGACCTGGTCCTGGAGGGACTGGGCATAATAAGCTGTGGTTCCAGTGTCAAAGTATCCAATCCACTCTAGACCTTTCCCTGGTTTCTGACGGATCCAGTGCATGTAGTAGCTACCCATGGAGAATCCAGACACAGTACAGTACAGTGTTACTGACTCTCCAGGTCTCTTCACCACTGGCTCAGAGGAGGTGAGTGACTGCCCCTGAACAGCTGAAAAACAGACAGAGAGTTTAGATGACTATCACCCACCAGCCAATTAGCACAGCTCCTCTCCTCTCTCCTACACTGGAATGACTTAACTCACCTGAGATGAGAGCCAGGAGGAACATAAATTCTAGAATTCTCATTGTGGGATGGATCTAATATTCTGTAAAAGTAGAAGCACAGACTGGAAGTGGTTGTCTTGACTGAGGGAGATGGTCTGTGGAGGGCAGTTATATCAGACTGTTGAAATGGGAGGAGACCCTGGGTCAATGTGAACAAAAACACATTTACATATCCATGGTGTTAAATGTTTCTCCCCGTAGATCTAATGGTCTAAATACTAAATATCTTGGTACTGTCACAGCCGTCATAAGGATTGGACCAAAATTCAGGGGGAATGTGTATGCTCATTTTCTTTTCATTTTGAAGAAATTAAAACACTTAATACAAAAACAATAAATAAACAACGAAAACCAGTCCTGTGAGGCACACAGCTACACACGGAACAACTACCCACAAATCCCATGACCAAAACACCCCTACTAAATAGGACCTTCAATTAGAAGCAACGAGGAGCAGCTGCTTCCAATTGAAGGTCAACCCAATTAACTAAACATAGAACTAGACAACCTAAATCTAACATAGAAATACATAACATAGAACATTACCCAACAAACCCCAAAACACTCTAAACAAACACCCCCTGCCACGCCCTGCCCAAACTACAATAACAAACAACCTTTTTTACTTGTCTAGACGTGACAGTACCCAACAAAGGTGCAGACACCGGATGTACCTCAAACAAACAAAAAACACAGAAATAAACCCCAAAACAAAATAATCCCCAACTAAAGGGAGGGAAGGGAGGGTGGCCACCGTCACTGACGGTTCTAGTGCTACACCCCCCCCCCCCTCCCCAACCTCCTACTATGGAGGTGGCTCAGGCTCCGGCCTTACTCCCCAACCTAACCTGTCCACCCTCGCTGAAGACTCATGGCTAAGACGCGTCGCTGGAGACCTCGTGCTGATGTGCATCGCTGGAGACCTCGGGCTGATGCGCGTCGCTGGACACCTCGGGCTGATGCGCGTCGCTGGACACCTCGGGCTGAGGCGCGGCGCTGGACACCTCGGGCTGAGGCGCGTCGCTGGACACCTCGGGCTGAGGCGCGTCGCTGGACACCTCGGGCTGAGGCGCGTCGCTGGACACCTCGGGCTGAGGCGCGTCTCTGGAGACTCAGGGCTGATGAGCGTCTCTGGAGACTCAGGGATGATGAGCGTCTCCGGAGACTCAGGGATGATGAGCGTCTCCGGAGACTCAGGGCTGATGAGCGTCTCTGGAGACTCAGGGCTGATGGGCCGTCTCTGGAGACTCAGGGCTGATGGGCCGTCTCTGGAGGCTCCGGAATGTTGGCCGTCTCTGCTGGCTCCGGACTGTGGGCCATCTCTGCTGGCTCCGGACTGTGGGCCATCTCTGCTGGCTCCGGACTGTGGGCCGTCTGTGCTGGCTCCGGACTGTGAGCCGTCTCTGCTGGCTCCGGACTGTGGGTCGTCTCTGCTGGCTCCGGACTGTGGGCCGTCTCTGCTGGCTCCGGACTGTGGGCCGTCTCTGAAGGCTCCGAACTGTGGGCCATCTCTAGACGGGGCACTGTCGCCGGAAGCTCTGGACGGGGAACTGTCGCCGGAAGCTCTGGACGGGGCACTGTCGCCGGAAGCTCTGGACGGAGAACTGTCGCCGGAAGCTCTGGACGGGGAACTGTCGCCGGAAGCTCTGGACGGGGAACTGTCGTCGGAAGCTCTGGACGGGGACTGCGCACTGAAGGCCTGATGCGTGGGGCTGGCTTTGGAGGTGCCAGACTAGGGACACGCACCACATGGCTAGTGCGAGGAGCAGGAGCAGGACGAACTGGACTGGGCTGACGCACTGGAGGCCTGGTGCGTGGTGCTGGCTTTGGAAGCGCCAGACTGGAAACACGCACCTCAAGGCTAGTGTGAGGAGCGGGAACAGGACGTGCTGGACTGGGCAAGCGCACTAAAAGCCTGGTGCGTGGGACTGGTACTGGAGGTACCAGACTGGAGACACACACCCCAAGGCTAGTGCGAGGAGCAGGAACAGGACGTACTGGATTGGGCTGACGCACTGGAAGGCTAGTGCGTGGGGCTGGTACTGGAGGTACCAGACTGGAGACACGCACCCCAGGGCTAGTGCGAGGAGCAGGAGCAGGACGTACTGGACTGGGCTGATGCACTGGAGGATGAGGGCAGGGAGCAGGAACAGGACGTACTGGACTGGGCTTACGCACTGGAGGCCTGTTGTGTGGGGCTGGTACTGTCTTCACCAGACGGCTAGCACGCACCTCAGGACAAGTATGGAGAGCTGACTCAGGTGACATTAATTTCAGGACACGCTCCGTAGGGCGAATGTCGTGCCTCAAGCACCAACACAGCAGCTCTCTCATAGCTCTCTCCTCCAATCTTCCCATCAACTCCTTCACTGTATCTGCTTCACTCACCTCCAATTTCACTCCGACTGGCTCTGGTTCCATCCTCGGCTCCGCCGATCTGCCCGTGTGCCCACCCCCCCATTTTTTGGGGGGCTGCCTCTCGTTCTTGCCCCTCGGTGCGTATAACGTCTTGTAATGGCGCCTTTCCGCCTTGGCTGCCTCCAGCTCCTCCTTAGGGCGCTGGTATTCCCCAGCCTGGTGCCATGGTCCTGCCCCATCCAGGATCTCCTCCCATGTCCATGACTGCCTGATTTTACGACTACAGACAATTGTGAATGGGTTTATTTGCTGGGAGTCCTGTTCAATTAAATGGCATTGGTGGTTCAGGGGTAGAATTGTCTCCTGCCACGCAGGAGGCCAGGGTTATCCTAGCCCATCCACCAGGGAACTAAATGTTAATTTAACTATTGAAATGTTTTGCCTGGAGAGATATGGTTGCTAGCGTTTAAGATATAAATGTAACGTTTTGATAGCTTGATTAGTTTAAATTGAAAGACTAATTCATTAGAAAATAATAGCGAGGGAATTTTGATATAATACGTTGTCTGTTGCTGGAACTGACATACAGAGAAAGAGTTGAATGAAGTATGTTATAAGTATGGCGATTTACATGTTACTTTTAAAGTCTTGGATATTTCATAAGTGTGAAGCTGAAAGAGAAGAGGAAGTTGTAAAGTTTGGTTTTAATCTTACTATAGAGGTAAGGCAGAACGTTGGTTGAGTAGTGGGTTATATTTATTTTGCTTAAGGGTAAAACAAAAGATGAGAAGAGAATCGGTTATGTGCGCTGAGCTATGCTTGGGCTATGTTTGGCTGGAACGAAGCATTTTGTGATGTGAAGGTGGTTATTGATTCTTGGTTTGAATGTTTAGGTAACACCAGTGAATTTGAAAAGGAGGTTTATGTATTTAAACATTATACTCTGTTTCCATTACATGGAACAATGTAAGGACAGTACAGTGAATTGCAGGTAGAGTTAATTTTATTTTACAGGGACAGTGCAAATTCATCACAGTTGTGCGTGTGCTTGGCCGGTATGCGCGTTCCTGTAAGACGTAGAGTCGCAAGATAGCACGAGGACGAGCTTTGTGAGGGGGGGTGAGTGTAACCGGGGTGGTGCGCGCAAATAGCGTTTCAATCGGTGACGTTACTCGCTCTGAGACCTTGAAGCATAGTTTTGTTACTTCTGTAGTAAAACAATTTCATATGTTTTGGAAATTAGCTAGGTTGCATTTGGTTATTTGAATGACCTTTTTCATTTGCTTTTTAAAAGAGAGGTTGGAATCAAGTATGAGGCCATGGAACTTAAAATCAGATATCACTTGGAACTTTTCCCCTGATACATAGACATCTGTCTCAGGGTCATCAGTTGTTTTCCTTGTAAGGAACATGCAGACTGTGTTTGGTGTTTTTTAATTTTATTGAGATGCAAATATGAGTCTCTTAGCAACTTTGTCATCTCAACCATTACAGTAGTGAGTTTTTGTGTAGGTTGTTTATTAATTGCATGCATTTATCACTGTATCATCTGCATACATTGGAACTTCAGACTCTGTACAGACAGAAGGAAGATCATTCATGTATGAGCTGAACAGTATTGACCTTTGGGGAATGAAAACATTGTACATTATGAGTGGAAAAAAGTTAGTTTTGATTCTTACGTTGATGAGACAGCACACATTTTTTGAAAGGTTTTAGTTTTATTAAATTACAAGGATTGTTTTTACTAAATTTATGCAACAGGTTGAAGGGATTTGATTGCTGGAAAGAGGTTATGGGTTTGTTTATTGTTTATTGTTTCTTTTTGGTGTTGTTTTCACTTAATTAAACATTGTATTATCTGATGTGTTTGAGTAGGATTCTTTCCTCCAGGACGGATGAAAGTCAACTGAAGTATGTATGTTAAAGGCGACATGAGAGAACACGTCTCAAACTACATTTTATTAAATGCCTGGGATTAAATATTGCTGAACAATCCAAAGGTGAAAAAAGCTGTCACATATTTGTTGGACATTGGTCTAGTAATGATACCAGGATAATTGTATCTAAGGGTCAATTAAGCATGCATATACATTGATGCAGATTAAAACTAATGATTAATGATGAGGGAGTACAGTGGAATTATCATTAGGTTTTGTTTGTAGTTAACTTTTAGGTTTCTGAATCAGTTGTATAATGAATGCTAACGAAGTGTTTTGTGTTTGTCTTTGGGAAAATGGGGATTTCATTGTCTCTCTTTGGAATGTTTCCTGGGGCTATAATCTTGGGTGTGTGAGATTGAGGCCGTAAACTACCAAAATGGAAAAGGCCTGGAAATGTTTTGTTTGTTTTTACTTTAGGGTTTGCAAATACCCATACACAACACATTTGTTATTACTATTTGTTGGTGTTCTTAAAATAGTATGTTTGATTTGTTTTTCTATTTCATGTGGTATGCGTGAGTTTTCCATTTGACTTAGTGCTAAGATATCTTAAAGGGGTATACACATGGAATTTTTAGAAGTTTTTTCCTGAGGTTAAATTAAAGATGTGGATTATTTTGTTAATGTAATGTCCTGGGTAACTTGTGATACAACATGTAGAAAATGTTTGACGTTTTTGCATTTCTTTGTCTAAGATAGTAATGAAACATTTCTGTGAAGGGGTGGTTTGACTTATGACCTTTGTCTGGGTTTTCCTGTGTGGTCTGATCAGCCTCATGGGAAAGCCATTTGGATAATACATTTTAGGTCATTTGTTATACTGATTTCAAGGTAATTCGTGAAATGTATAATTATGATGGAATTTAAAGTTCTTAGACATATTTGTAATTTGGACCTATGTGATATAGGGCATTGCCTTTCACTAAGGGTAGGCTGCTTGAAGTCTGTTTTCCTATGACCATATGGGTAAATATTTTTTTCTTTGTGGAGGTTTTCAGAGTTGTGATTTTCATTTGGATATGTTATTTGACATTTTGTTTTATCTTTTGATTTGTAGCAGTGTTTTTTAAAATACTTTACTCTCATGGAGCGTCATGTGTTAAAAATGGGGGAGGATACAGTTCTTTGAGGGTTTGTATTCAGTTCTTTGAAATTTGGATTGAAGTTTACACACCTTGAATGATATGTGAAGGAGTGTATTGCTGTGTTGTTTGTTCTGTTCTAGTCCTGATGGGTTATAGGTCTCACTTCCTGATTATGTGGCTCTGTGATGGAGTTGAAATTGTGATGGGAAGTATTAGCCAATTTGAAATAATAGATTCAATAGAATGTGTTGTTATTTTCTTTGAATAATGTTTAGACATTTGTATTAAGAATAATTGGTAAAAGTAATAATTTATCATGTAGTTAATGAACTGAACTAAACTGTTGTTCTGATCTGTTCTTTCGAGGTTATCATGAAAAGTGACATCAGATGGTATCTTAATACATGGAAGAGATAATTGGACCGAAAAGTGTGTGTACCTCAAACCCCCTCTAATTGGCTGAAGAAGGAGTGACGAAGGCGTTGAATATGGCCCTGTCCGAACCATTTCTACTGAGAGGAATGGCCGAGCCAGCAACCGGTGTACAGTATCCGATCTAAGCTATCAACTGCTTTTCTCTCATGTTTCTCTCAGGAGTGTAAGAGGAGTCCACGTGGAGTGAGCATGGGGAAAGGTGCTGTTCTAACCTTTTCTTATGTTGCTGGTATATTGGTTGACCAATGGACAAGACATAATGGGCATCTAAGGGGAAACATTTACATTGGGACATTATAATGGGTCATTCACTTTGAACTTTAAAGATATCTGAGAAGAACGAAGAGGACGCCAGAAGAATCAGTGCCTGGAGGAGGGGTTTGATCAACTGTGCCCAAAACTGTTTAGACTTTTGGGGTATCAGGTTGATTGTAGAGGTCTACACCACGTAAAATTATAGTAATTTAGATTAAGAATGCATTGAGATACTGATCTGTAGAATAATCGTGATAAAATTGTTAATAGTAGAAATGATGGGATAATTATACTGGATGTTAAAATGAATGGACATTCTGCTAATGTTGATGTTTGTTTAAATTGCGTTGTTACTTTGAGTGATAAGACACATTTGAATCACTGAGCAATGTCATTTTGAAATTTTGGTTGGATAATTAACTGAGTTCTAATTATGATTTTATTTGGAAATTGAATGAATTTTAAAACTGAAGGTTTGATTTCAGATGAATATGTTAATATCTAAATGGGTGAAGAAATTAATGTATTAGAGATAGATTGGTTTGATTGTTGTTATGAACTAAAGATGTTGAGGTTATTATAAGCATGACATGGGTGAACTCTGATCTGGAGAGTGTAAATGATCCTAATCTATTTGATCAATAGGCATTGCCTTATAAATAGCGGAATCATGATGCTTGTCTTGGGTTATGTTCATTAGGCACCAAGGAGATACATTTTATTTTAACTAGGAGTCACTACCTGGATTTGTACAACAAGATATGCTAATTGTAGTTTCTGGGAATCAAATAGTCATGTCCAACATACTATGCTGATCCATTGGAGTGTGATAGATAACTAAAGCTTATTTTATTGAACTCCATTGTTGCATGCACTGCATTATGCATTAAATATGTGATTTTTACTGTCTATGGAAAATATAGCTTTGAATCTCATAAACTGTATGCATTTTTTGTTTTTCTTCATGGGTTCGTGCAGGTGACTGTGTATCATAGCCTTCCCAGACAAATTGCTAGAGTGTTTAGTAAATATTGGGGGATGGAAATAAGACACAGTGCTGAGTTTCTTGGGATGTTATGTGCAGGAACCCCATGAAATGAGTTATTGTTTTGTGGTTTTGGTTTATGTAGAATATATGTATGTTCTATGTGAATGAATGTTCTTAAATCTTGTGATTTTCTTTTAAGTTGAGAGGGGATGACTGTCTTTTCTGTTGCGATGAAGCCTGTGTTTAGACACTGGTTCCGCTGTAACGTTACTGTTCTGATTCTCTAGAAGGGACGGAGTCCCTTGAGAGGGGAATGTCGTGGACGAATCAGAATTAGTTGGGTAACATAGATAATTAAGATGTTTTATTAATATAATATGCTTATTTGAGGTACTTGTCATTAGAAAGTGTCCATTGGACTCTGGTGTCTTTTCAGTTGCATGTCTACCTTAGCCGGGGCTCAGACACTTGGGGCCCAGAAAGGGGAGAGGTCAGATTTGTCATCATGGGAATGTGTCTTTACTTATTCTTAAACCATGTGAAGGGATGGCGTGATTAATGGGGAACCAATGACTTGTCTCCACAATGTCTGTGAGCAAGTCACTCCCTCCTTTTCTTTATTGTGGGGAGGATTATGGCAGTGTCTGGACCCTTGTATGTCCTCTGTTAGATCTCACACTTATCCTGGGATATTATATGGCCTAGAGGCTCACTCCCTCCAGTGAGCCTGTCCAGGAGTGGGGTCAAGAGGGGGTTTGCTTGAGATGGGAGTATCTAGAGTTGACAATTGATATATGCCATTGGATGAAATAGTTCTGTTCAATACCGTACCAGGGAGGGACGGTTCTAGGGGGACCAGATACTGGGCTTTACAATGAACCCTGTTGACATAGCAGTTACTGTCTGCTGTGTTTTATAGATATCTGTCATACAAAACTTAACCTTTGTGAACTGTTACTAAGTATCTGTGGTTTGTCAATGTACGTTGAAGGGGGTGTATCGTTGCTATAAAAGATCCCTGTAGCCATTGTGTAATCACCTTCCTGGTTCATTCGAGAGAGTGCATTATTGAAGGTCAAAAACTTTTGCAAAAGTATCTTAAGTATTAAAGATGTAGTTTAACTCGGACTGGTGTGTTTGTAACTTCTCATTTGGTAATGCAGAAATTAGCCACCACAGAGTCTGATTATAAAGGGATGAAAGGAAGCAAGACTTTGCACAGACCGCCCACTAGAGGTTTAAATAGAGACTGAGAGGGAAAGGTTATTTGACAGTTGATAATGTCAACATTGTCATCCTGTGCTGTTCTGTGAAACAAATCTATTAGGGTCACCCAACAATCTATATTTGTTCCATTACTGTTTTAACATTAATGACTTTCATGGTACATGTATATAATATTGTATTAATTGTTTGATTAAATTTTACATCTCGTTTCATTTAAATAAGATCAGCAAATTGAAAAACATTACCAAATAGTCCAAAAATGGTTTTAGCTTCTAGAGATTGATAAATCATTTTACTAAGTGACTGCATTTATTATTGATAATGTTAGTTATTTGCTATTGTCAACTGACTTTGAATGGCTTTAAAGTTTTAAGTTAAAGGTTTATGAGGATATTCGTTCAGTTAAAGGTTTATAAGGACAAGTTGTCATGTATATTTTATGTTTTCAAGTAATCATGTATATTATGGTTATAATTTAGAGTACGATTTGGGGCCATAGGATTGATGTTGACAGAGACTAGAGCTCAGAATTGTTTCACAGACTCTCACAGTAAGAGAAGTGTTGGATCAGTTTTGTACGGCGCTGCAGCCTCCTGTGTCACTGTGTCTCTGGCACAATAATAAACAGCAGAGTCTTCAGTCTTCAGACTGTTCATCTGGAGATACACCTGCAGCTTGCTGTTGTCTCAGGAAAAGGTGAACCTATCCCGAACAGACTGGGAGTAGTTGATGTAACTTCTGGAACCACAACTGGTAGTAACCTTTCCCAGGAGCCTGTCTGATCCAAGCATTCCAATAGCTGCTTCTAAACCCAGCATATGTGCTAGTCAGTTTGTGGGATTCTTCAGACTTTTAACCGGTGATTGAGACTCAGTCAGTGTCTGACCCTGAAAACCTGTGGAAATGAAATGACAAAAAGACATTCAAACACATAATCAGCAACATCTTTGTAGCAGATGATTTCTGAAAAATCCCTGAAAATGAGGGTGCATTGTTGTAGTGGACACAGAATATTGTCACTTACTTATTACAGCGTACTAAACTTTGTTTGGTGATAGTCAGGTTAGTGCAGGCCTTGCTGCAATGTCAGTCCAAGCTGCCTAGATTGTGAAAGCCAGAGATTTTATATATGGGATGTTCAGACTAGATATGTTTGATTTTATATGTTGCTGAACAGCACAGAAACAAGCACATTTCCCTATGTGGGACTATACACGTTGTATTGAATTATATGCATCTCTTCCTGCTCATCCCCTCTTTGGAATCTATTGTGGAGTTCCCCAAGGATCTATAATAATTTCCACAACCTTTGAGTAGTGTTAAGTGTGTGTTTTAAGAACAGACACGCTTAATTTATCAGTTTTTGTACGGCGCTGCAGGCTCCTGTGTCACTGTGGCTCTGGCACAATAATAAACAGCAGAGTCTTCAGTCTTCAGGCTTTTCATCTCTAAGTACAGCTGATTTTTGGAGCTGTATTTGGTGATGGTGAACTGGTCCTGGAGGGACTGGGCAAATATAGTGCCAGTGCCAGTGTCAATACGCCCAATCCACTCTAGACCTTTCCCTGGTTTCTGACGGATCCAATGCAGATAGATTAGAGAAAGGCCAGACACAGTACAGGACAGTACAGTGTTACTGACTCTCTAGGTTTCTTCACCACTGACTAAGAGGAGGTGAGTGACTGCCCTTGAACAGCTGAAAAACAGAAATAGAGGTTAGATTACTGTGACCCTCCAGCCAAGTAGCATAGCTCCTCTCCTCTACTGGACAGAAATAACTCAAGTTAATGACTCCAACCTAAGTGTATGTAAACTTCCGATTTCAACTGTATTTTATGTTTCTCCCCAATCTCTCCAATGTTTCGTGTCCTGTATTCAAAGATACTAAAATCCCCCACTTACATGGCAGGAAGGCCAAGAGGAGGAGAGATGTAAGAAACATGTTTCTCTGTTGTATGGCAGACAGTGTCTGTCTGGTTACTAACAAACAGGGTGGTTGCAGTGATTAAGGTTGTTTCAGAACAGGGCATTGATATAGCAAAATGAGGGGGGTTATTTTCACACTATCTATCCTACAAAGACATGTTTCTGATACATCATTGTGTCACGGTTGTCGTCGGTGAAGGAGGACCAATACGCAGCAGGTACGTGAATGCTCATCTTGACTTTTATTAACTATAAGAATGAACATACAAAATAACAAAATACGAAGACGAACAACTAACAGTCTGGCAAAGCATAGGGCTTTACACAGAACAATCACCCACAACAAACACAAACACACCCTCATATATGGGACTCTCAATCAAAGGCAGATAGACAACATCTGCCTTCAACTGAGAGTCCCAACCCCAATTAACCAGACATAGAAACAGACATACTAGACTAGACATAGAATACCAGAACACCAAACAGTACCCAAAAACCCCGGAATACTTAAACCAAATGCCCTTTAACAAAAACACACCACCCCGAACCACATAAAACAAATACCCTCTGTCACGTCCTGACCAAACTACAATACTAATTAACCCTATACTGGCCAGGACGTGACACATTGGATGGATTCTGTCTGCATAATGTACTCATAATATGAACATAACTACATACATACATACATACGTACGTACATACTGTGCCTTCAGAAATTAGTCACACATGTACTTTTTCCACATTTGGTTGTGTCTGAATTTAAACGATTTTGAATTGAAAATATTTTTAAATATTGAGATGTTGTGTAACTGACCTACACACAATACCCCATAATGTCAAAATGGAATTCTGTTTTTAGAAATGGTGTACAAATTAATAAAACATTTAAACCGGAAATATCTTCAGTCAATAAGTATACAACCACTTTGTTATATCATGCCTAAATAAGTTCAGGAGTAAAAATTTGCTCACTCTGTGTGCAATAATAGTGTTTAGCATGTTTTTAAAACAGTTTCAGAGATTAATGGCTGTGATAGGAGAAAACTGAGGATGGATCAACAACATTGTAGTTACGCCACAATACTAACCTAAATGACAGAGTGAAAAGAAGAAAGCTTGTACAGAATACAAATATTCCAAAACATACATCCTGTTTGCAACAAGGCACTAAAGTAATATTGAAAAAAATGTGGTAAAGAAATTTACTTTATGTCCTGAATACTGAAAAATGAAATTCCTCTCCCAATGTCTGGTGTAAAGCAGACTGCACCAAGGGGGTGAAAACATATTATACCCTCTGTATAAGGCTATGTCATAGACTTTGATGACAGGATCATTATGTGTTCTGATGATCACCTTTATTAAACTGTTTTCCACTGTGACAGTTTATGAGGTTATAATAATGTAGTGGAGATTGATGCTTTGTGATTTATGGTTGTATATCACATGATTAACCTGTGTTATCTCATAAACAAATGTTGTATATGTTGCACAGGAGGTTGGTGGCACTGTAATTGGGGAGGACAAGCTCATGGTAAGTGCTGGAGTGGAATGGTTTCCATGTGTTTGATGCCATACCATTTGCTCTGTTCCAGCCAATTATTATGAGCCATCCTCGCCACCAGCAGCCTCCATTGGTATGTTGTAATGATTGTAGTGTCATTAGATCATGGATATTTATTTTTAGATTCAGACTCAGATCGCTCCCTCCTGGTATATACTTCTAAATTCAACTGAACAAGGGGGGAGTGAGTTTTACTACAGGTGCTGGTTTGTATCACTGTGGAGGCGAGCACAGTAATACACAGCTGTGTCTTCAGTCTGCAGACTCTGTCCTTTTAAAAACAATGTGTTGCTGGAAGTGTCTCTGGTGATGCTGAACTTGTTTTTCAGTGAATCTTTATAAGCTGTGCTTCCACCACTACTAATATATCCAATCCACTCCAGTGTTTTCCCTGCAGGTTGTCACATCTAAGCTGTCCAAGTGTTAGTAACAAAATAAGAGACCTTACAGGTCTCTGTATGTATCAGTTATTATTGTAAAAACAAATGTACGGCAGTGATTGTGAACATTTAGCTATTAAAACATTCATCAAAAAGATATGATGTTGTCTGTGCTGAATGGGGAAGTGGTTTTTGTACGGCTTCTCCCATTAGTTTAACCACTGTGACTCTCTAGCACAGTAATACACTGCTGTGTCCTCACTCTTCAGGCTGCTCATCTGTAGGTACAGCTTGCTGCTGGAGTCATCTCTGGAGATGGTAAATCTACCCTGGACTGACTGGGAGTAATATGTAGCAGTACTATAACTAGAAGCAATCCATTCCAGTCCTTTCCCAGGAGCCTGTCTGATCCAAGCCATGTAGTAGCTACTGAATGTGAACCCAGAGGCTGTACAGGTCAGTTGGTGGGATTCTCCAGGCTTTTTAACCACTGGTACAGACTCAGTCAATGTCTGACTATGAACACCTTTTGAAAGAAATCACAGATGTTGTTAAAACTGAATTAGTCAATTTATTCATCATAAATCATGTAAAAAAAGAGACTCACAGGAAGCAGCTACCAACAGCAGCAGCAGAGATGCAGGGAACATGGTTTGTATTGAAGTTGAACAGGTGAGAGCTGTTCTTCTCTACTCTCCAGGACTCAGAGGGACGTACTAGGACTCTCAGATACAGAGAGGTTTTATATAAGGAGGAGGGAGAGGGAGAGAAGGGCTCAGTGAAATTTGCATAAGGATAGGATATATTTTTATTTTATTTGTTTATTTATTTTACCTTTATTTAACTAGGCAAGTTAGTTAAGAACAAATTCTTATTTACAATGACGGCCTACCAAAAGGCAAAAGGCCTCCTGTGGGGACGGGGGTCTGGGATTTTATTTTTTTATTAATACAATATAAATATAGGACAAAACACACACCACAACAAGAGAGACGCAACACTACAAGAAGAGAGACCTAAGGCAACAACATAGCAAGGTGGCAACACATGACAACACAGCATGGTGGAAACACAACATGACAACAACGTGGTAGCAACATAACATGGTAGCAGCACAAAAACATGGTTCAAACATTATTGGGCAAAGTCAACAGCACAAAGGTCAAGAAGCTAGAGACAACAATACATCATACAAAGCAGCCACAACTGTCAGTAAGTGTCCATGATTGAGTCTTTGAATTAAGAGATTGAGATAAAACTGTCCAGTTTGAGTGTTTGTTGCAGCTTGTTCCAGTCGCTAGCTGCAGCATGAACTGAAAAGAGCAGTGACCCAGGGATATGTGTGCTTTGGGGACCTTTAACAGATATACAGTCC
This sequence comes from Salmo trutta, assembly GCF_901001165.1. Classification (NCBI taxonomy): domain Eukaryota; kingdom Metazoa; phylum Chordata; class Actinopteri; order Salmoniformes; family Salmonidae; genus Salmo; species Salmo trutta. The sequence goes on along the minus strand of NC_042988.1, from coordinate 27,145,168 downwards.
CACAGTTGATAGTGCATGTCAGAGCAAAAACCAAGCCATGAGGTCAAAGGAATTGTCTGTAGACCTCCAAGATAGGATTGTGTCAAGGCACAGATCTGGGGAAGGGTACCAACAAATGTCTGCATCACTGAAGGTCCCCAAGAACACAGTGGCCATTCTTAAATGTAAAAAGTTTGGAACCACCAAGATTCTTCATAGAGCTGGCCACATGGCCAAAGTGAGCAATCCGAGGAGAAGGGCCTTGGTCAGGAAGTTGTGTGGAGATGGGAGAACCTTCCAGAAGGACAACCATCTCTGCATCACTCCATAAATCAGACCTTTATGGTAGTGGCCAGACGGAAGCCTCTCCTCAGTAAAAGAGACATGACAGCCCGCTTGGAGTTTGTCAAAAGGCACCTAAAGACTTTCAGACCATGAGAAACAAGATTCTCTGGACTGATGAAACCAAGATTGAACTCTTTGGACTGAATTCCAAGCGTCACATCTGGAGGAAACCTGGCACCAAACCTAAGTACACAGCCAGGACAACGCAGGAGTGTCTTCGGGACGATATCTCTGAATGTCCTTGAGTAGCCCAGCCAGAGCCCGGACCCTGAACCCGATCAAACATCTCTGAAGAGACCTGAAAATAGTTGTGCAGCAACACTCCCCATCCAACCTGACAGAGCTTGAGAGGATCTGCAGTGAAGAATGGGAGAAACTCAAGCTTGTAGCAACATACCCAAGAAGACTCGAGTCTGTAATCGCTGTCAAAGGTGCTTCAACAAATTATTGAGTAAAGGGTCCGAATAGTTATGTAAATGTTATATTTCCATTTTTTATTTTTAATAAATTAGCAGAAATGTCTAAAAACCTGGTTTTGCTTTGAAATTATGGGGTATTGTATGTCGATTGATGAGGGGAAAAAACTATTTAATCAAATTTAGAATAAGGCTGTAACCTAACAAAATGTGGAAAAAGTCAAGGGGTCTGAATACTTTCCGAAGGCCTTCCACATACTTACATTTTGGATCAGTAAAGAATGACTTCCAGTCGTGGCAGTGGTGACCTGTGTTGTCATGGCACCATCTTTTGGCCCGGGAAGATGAACGGCTGTGTCCTATAGCTTGTCATAATGTAGAAACATTTCAGACATTCTCATTGAGTATTTTATGGATAAAACATTTATTTTTCAATAAAATGAGTGGAACTGAGGAGCATTACATCTAATCTTCAGCTTCCATATTCTATATAGTATCCCAGAGCATGGGTTTTTGTACAGCTCTAGTGCTGGTTTGTATCACTGTGAGGGTAGGCACAATAATACACAGTTGTGTCATCAGTCTGCAGGTTTACCCTTTTAAAAACACGGTATTACTGCTAGAGTCTACTGAGAGGCTGAACTTGTTCTTCAGTGAATCCTTGTATTTTGTGTCTCCAGAATATAAATTTCCATTCCACTCCAGTTCTTTCCCTGCAGGCTGTCGGATCCAAGATGTCCAAGTGTTAGGAACAAAATAAGAGACCTTACAGGAGATGGTCAGTGGTTGACCTGGCTGGTCAGTCATAGAGGCTGGCTGAGTGAGTTTATAACTCTGTACACCTGGGAAATAAAATAATGAACAACAATAAATACACAAAAGAGCAACATGTTCCACATACAGAAATATTTATGTTGAAGCCAGTTTTATACTGCAGGCAGATTTCTTTGACAAACTGTTAAATATTTGTATCTGCATTATACTTTTTTCTTGTATTAAAACTAATTAGCAGAGCTTCATCAATACTATATTTTAATCATTTGGAGAGAGAGTGCCCCCTGTTGGTGCATCAACAACACTAGCACCATGTATTTAACAGGTGTATCATCATCCCCTTGTCAAGTTCTACTGGTCATACTACGTGTGTCTGTGTGTTTGTGCACGTCCTTCCTTTCTCTACCAGATTGTTTTTGTACAGCTATTCTCATTAGTTAACCATTGTGACTCTCTAGCACAGCAATACACAGTGGAGTCCTCTGGCTTCAACTGGCTCATGTGCAGATAGAAAATTAGTGCTGTCCTTTGATGCAGTGAAACTGCCCTTGTACTACCTGGGCATTGCTCTTGTCAGTGTCAGAATAATAGTAAATGATCCATTCAAGTCCTTTTCCAGGTTCCTGGCGGATCCAGTACATATTAGTGCTGCTTAGAGTGATTCCACTACAGGCACATGTGAGTTTGAGGGATCCCCTGGGGGTCCCCTGGACTGACTGTTCAGCCTGTGTGAGTACGACCTGACAGTGGACACCTGAGGAGGGAGAGGAATGACAGGTCAGATCAATCAAGGAGTCACATCAGTATCACATCAACACAGGTTATACTGATCAGACAACAGTCAAGAGTGAGTCTTAGTACAGGTCTGGTGCTGGTTTGTTTAACTGTGGAGGCGAACACAGTATTACTGTAGGTCTGAACCATCAATCTCCACTACATTATTTGGGATCCTGAGTGGCGCAGCAGTCCAATGCACTGCATTGCAGTGCTAGAGGTGTCACTACAGACCTGGGTTTGATCCCGGGCTGTATCACAACCGGCCGTGATCGTGTGTCCCATAGGGCGGCGCACAATTGGCCCAGCATCATCCGGGTTAGAGGAGGGTTTGGCCAGTGTAGGCCGTCATTATAAATAAGAATTTGTTCTAAACTGACTTGCCTCGTTCATTAAAGGTTAAATAAAAAAATAAAATGAGTGTGAGTTCAGTGCTGTTCAAAAAATGATGGATAATACTAATAACAACATCTCACAATAACTAAGTTTGTGTTTTTCGCCCATACCCAGGTACACAGGAGGCAGCTGCCAGCAGCAGCTGCAGAGATGCAGGGAGCATGGTTTGTGTTGGAGCTGAACTGGTGTGAGCTGTTCTTCTCTACTCTCAAGTACTCATAGGGACATACAGGGACTCTCAGATACAGAGAGGTTTTATATAAGGAGGAGGGAGAGGGAGAGAAAGGAAGAGGGGCTAGGTGAAATTTGCATAAGGAGAGGATATGTAAAATTAATGGGAATATCAGTGGGAAAAAATATTCAATATCTGTACAAGCTATTAATATTATAATTGTTACATTCCCCAGCAGGAAACCAAAAATTGTCGCTCAAACAGAAGGGGGAACTAACAGAGTCCAAAAACCAAAACGAAACAGGTAGAGTTTCACGAGGGGTTCTTAAAGACACTCATGGGGATGTCCACTGAAAGTTGACTAGCAACAACAACTGGAACCTAAAAGACACCCACCATGAGTGTCAACTTAATTTGCCCAAGAAGAGGCAAACAAAATAAAAACCCACACCAAACTTAAAGACAGGAAGCAAACCAAAAAGCAGAGCTAAAGAAAAACACGTAAGATCAGAAAAATAGTTTTTCTAGAACTCAAATAGGATGCGCCAACTAAAGGTGTTGACCGTCCACATCTCTCAAGTCGACTGGCGCCATGCCAGCCACTGGCCCATTACAGATGAAACACCTTTCGACTAAGGAGATAGACAAGCCAGCACAGATGTAACATACTGACTAACGAGGTGACATACATGTGCTAACGCACTTATGTCCAACCTCAAAATATAATGTTAGGCAGGACTGATACAATGAGCTTCTAACTCTGCTAATATTTGTTGTATCATATCCCAGGAGTGTCAATGATCCAAAGTTTTTTTATATATATTTTTTTTTAAATTCTAACATATAATTTGTTCTTTGTATCTTTTTGATAATGCAGAGCTTGGACCTTATTGTTCTGTATTGTTGAGGCCACCTTTATTAAATTAATGATTAAAACTATAAAGTATTGGATCATGATTGAGTTCACTGAATGTTTGATCGACATCAATTAGAATACCATCAAGTCATATCAGGAGAATAATTGGTAAACAACTCAGATATACATTTCCAGCACCACCAGTGATGGGTATATAATCATTTACAAATGTGATGTTGAGAAACATCTCTGTTCTATTTAATTTAATAAGTCTATTATAAGCTACAATGAATCCCTGGAGGATGGGTTTTTGTACAGTCTGGTCATGGATTGTATCAATGTGTGTCACGGGCACAATAATACACATCTGTGTCTTCAGTCTGGAAGTTGTTCCCTTGTAGAAACACTGTACTGCTGGAGCTGTCATATCTAGAAGTGATCTTGCTCTTTAGTGAATCTACAGTAGAAGTACTACTACTGCATGTATAACCAACATACTCCAGAGCTTTGCCTTCAGCTTGTCGTATCCAGTGAGGACAATAAGAATATATAGAAAACCCACAAAATTTGCAGGAGATGCTGAAAGACTCTCCTGGTTTGATAACCACTGGACCAGACTGGATGAGTTCTATATCACAGTAGACATCTGTAATGAGGAACACACATCAATACACAGCATTGTCAGTTTTCATCAGAAATTAGAAATTATAATTTCAGAGTTGTAATAAATGTCCATTTGTATGAACAGAGAGACTCACAGGATACAGCTGCCAGCAGCAGCAGCAGCAGAGATGCAGGGAACATGGTTTGTGTTGAAGCTGAACTGGTGGGAGCTGCTCTTCATTACTGTCCAGGACTCAGAGGGCCTCTAAGGACAGACAGACAGACACTGTTTAAGTAGGGAAAAAACAAGTGTGTGGGTTTGCATTGACGTAGAGAGATGGATGGAGGGAGGGGTTATACCGTAGAGGTGAGCATACTGAAGCTCATATCATATAGTCTTAATAGGAATGTCACAACATCCACAGAAGGTGGCGCCTCTCCTCGGTTGAGCGGCGCTCGGCGCCGGCCTACTAGCTGCCACCGATCTGTGTTTCAGTGTCTGTTAGTTATGTCTGTTTTGTGATTGCACCTGTTTTGTGTTTGTCATTAGTGGGGGGTATTTAGTCTGTCTGTGTTTAGCTAGGATTCGTGCGGGATTGTTCTTTGTTACGTGTGGTGTTACGTTTATTGTATAGGCATTAGGGTTGCCGGGCTGCGCCCCGTCTGCCTTTTGAGCGGAGCTTCGTTTAGTCATTTTTTGACTGTTATGCTCTCAGCCATATATGGATCTTGCCATTGGATTATTAAATTAAGTTTGTTCCAACGGACCTCAGTCTCCTGCGCTTGACTCACTCCTTAAACGGTTCATCCCGCTCGTGACAGAATCCCGCACCACTTTATGGAGTCAGCAGGGACAGAAACATTTTCAATGGAGGAACAAGTCTCCCAACATGCCCGCCTCCTCCAGCGACTGGGCACGGCCATGGACCAGGTGCTGACCCGATTGGAGAGCTGGGAGCGAGTCGCTCCATCAACCCCACCAGGACCGAGTCATCACCCTGCGCCCCTACCGAATCCAACCGAACCCAGTACAAGCGGGATACGGATCATGGCTCCCAGGGAGTTCGATGGGACGGCCGCTGGGTGCAAGAGTTTTTGCTCCAGTTGGACCTGTACCTGGCGACCGTCCGGCCCTCTCCCTCCGATGAAGAGAGGGTGAGCGTCCTCGTCTCGTGCCTCACGGGTAGAGCCCTGGAATGGGCCAACGCCGTCTGGGAGGGCCCAGACTCAGCGAAGGACAACTACCCAGAGTTCGCTCGCCGCTTCCGGGCGGTATTCGATCATCCCCCGGAGGGCAAGGCGGCGGGCGAGCAATTATTTCATCTGAGGCAGGAGACGAGGAGTGCTCAGGACTTTGCTCTGGAGTTCCGGACTCTAGCCGCCGGATCGGGGTGGAATGAGCGGGCCCTGATTGACCACTACAGGTGTAGTCTACGTGAGGACGTCCGCCGGGAGCTGGCTTGCCGGGACCATACCACCACGCTGGACCAGTTGATTGATTTGTCCATCAGGTTGGACAACCTGCTGGCTGCCCGGGGACGTTCCGATCGGGGCCTATTCATTCCACCTCCCATCCCTCCTGCTCCAACGCCCATGGAGCTTGGAGGGACTGCTGCTGGGAGGACCGGAGGGTGGGCCTCTCCTGCACCCACTGTGGCCGTAGAGGACACACTGCGGACCGGTGCTGGAGAGGTTCTCCCGGGAATTCAGATGGCAGGCGGAGCACCCCATCGACCCCCCAGGTGAGTCTGCACCAGCCACACCCAGAGCCCCCTGTCGACCACATGTATGTCTCTGTTTTCTTCCCTGAGTTTTCCCCTCACTCCCAGTATAAGGCACTAGTCGATTCAGGCGCAGCTGGGAGTTTTATGGACCGAAGTGTTGCTGATAAGTTAGGGATTCCCCTGGTTAAACTGGACCAACCCTTCTCCGTGCACGCTTGAGATAGTCGACCACTAGGGTCTGGCCAAGTGAGGGAGGTAACAGTGCCACTGGTCATGGTAACGCAGGGGGGTCATGAGGAACGTATCAGCCTGTTTCTTATTGATTCCCCGGCATTTCCGGTGGTGCTGGGACTTCCCTGGCTAGCCTCTCACAATCCTCAGATTTCATGGGGGCAGAGGGCTCTTAAGGGGTGGTCAAGGGAGTGCTAGGTGTATAGGAGTTTCCATCGGTGCAACCACGGTGGAGAGTCCAGACCAAGTCTCCACTGTACACATCCCCTCTGAATATGCCGATTTGGCTATCGCCTTCAGTAAAACGAAGGCGACTCAATTACCACCCCATCGACAGGGGGATTGTGTGATAAACCTCCAGGCTGGCGCGGCCCTTCCTAAAAGTCACGTGTATCCTCTGTCGCAGGAGGAGACAGTGGCTATGGAGACATACGTCACTGAATCCTTGAGACAGGGATACATTCGGCCATCTAAATCACCCGTCTCCTCGAGTTTCTTTTTTGTGAAGAAGAAGGGGGGAGGCCTGCGCCCGTGCATTGATTATAGAGGTCTAAATTCTATCACAGTGGGGTTCAGTTACCCACTACCTCTCATTGCTACGGCCGTGGAGTCATTTCATGGGGCGCGCTTTTTCACCAAACTAGATCTCAGGAGCGCGTATAACCTGGTGCGTATCCGAGATGGAGACGAGTGGAAGACTGCATTTAGTACCACATCTGGCCATTATGAGTACCTCGTCATGCCGTATGGGTTAAAGAATGCTCCCGCCGTCTTCCAATCCTTTGTGGACGAGGTTCTCAGGGACATGCTCGGGCAGGGGGTGGTGGTGTACATCGATGACATCCTGATCTACTCCTCCACTCGCGCCGCGCATGTGGCTCTGGTGCGTAAAGTGCTTGGGCGGCTGCTGGAGCATGACCTATACGTCAAGGCTGAGAAATGTGAGTTCTTCCAACAAGCCGTTTCTTTTCTGGGATATCGCATTTCCACCACAGGGGTGGTGATGGAAGATGACTGCGTTATGGCTGTGCGTAATTGGTCGACCCCTACCACGGTAAAGGAGGTGCAGCGGTTCTTGGGGTTCGCCAATTATTACCGGAGGTTTATCCGGGGTTTTGGCCAGGTGGCAGCTCCCATTACCTCACTGATGAAGGGGGGTCCGGTGCAATTGCGGTGGTCGGCAGAGGCGGACAGAGCCTTCCGTCGTCTGAAGGTTCTGTTTACCAATGCTCCGGTGCTGGCACATCCGGATCCCTCTTTGCCATTCATAGTGGAGGTGGACGCGTCCGAGGCTGGGGTGGGAGCTGTGCTTTCGCAGCGTTCGGGCGCTCCTCCAAAGCTCCGCCCCTGCGCATTCTTTTCTAAGAAGCTGAGCCCGGCGGAGCGCAACTATGATGTGGGGGACAGGGAGTTGTTAGCTGTGGTCAAGGCTTTGACAGTGTGGAGACATTGGCTTGAGGGGGCACGTCACCCTTTTCTCATCTGGACCGACCACCGTAACCTGGAGTACATCCGGGCAGCGAGGAGACTTAATCCTCGTCAAGCCAGGTGGGCCATGTTCTTTATGAGGTTTCAGTTCACCCTTTCGTACATTCCGGGTTCTCGGAACCGGAAGGCCGACGCACTGTCACGTCTCTACGACACCGAGGAGCGGACCATCGATCCCACTCCCATACTCCCTGCTTCCTGTCTGGTGGCACCGGTGGTGTGGGAGGTGGATGCGGACATCGAGCGGGCGGGTCGGTTCGAACCCACTCCACCTCAATGTCCCGCGGGTCGGAAGTTCGTTCCGCTGGGTGTTCGCGATCGCTTGATCCGATGGGCCCACACTCTACCCTCCTCGGGTCACCCTGGGGTGGAACGGACAGTGCGAGGCCTGTGGGGGAAGTACTGGTGGCCCACCTTGGTAGAGGATGTAAGACACTATGTCTCTTCCTGTTCGGTGTGCGCCCAGTGCAAGGCTCCTAGGCACCTGCCTCGAGGGAAATTACAGCCCCTCCCCGTTCCACAGCGACCATGGTCTCACCTCTCGGTGGATTTCCTTACGGATCTCCCGCCATCTCAGGGAAATACTACGATCCTGGTTGTTGTGGATCGGTTCTCGAAGTCCTGCCGTCTGCTTCCGTTGCCCGGTCTTCCCACGGCCCTACAGACCGCGGAGGCCCTATTCACCCACGTCTTCCGGCACTACGGGGTGCCCGAGGACATCGTATCTGATCGGGGTCCCCAGTTCACGTCCAGGGTGTGGAAGTCGTTTATGGAGAGGCTGGGGGTCTCGGTCAACCTGACCTCGGGTTTCCACCCCGAAAGTAATGGGCAGGTAGAGCGCATTAACCAGGATGTGGGCAGGTTTCTGCGGTCATATTGCCAGGACCGGCCAGGGGAGTGGGCGCGGTTCGTACCCTGGGCCGAGATGGCCCAGAACTCTCAGCGCCACTCCTCTACTAACCTGTCACCCTTCCAGGTCGTGTTGGGGTATCAGCCGGTCCTGGTGCCATGGCAACAGAGCCAGACAGAGGCTCCTGCGGTGGAGGAATGGGTCCAGCGCTCTAGGGAGACCTGGAATGCGGTCCAGGAGTGTATAAAGAAGGCTCTATCCCAGGGGATAGAGTCTGGCTCTCGACCCGGAACCTGCCCCTCCGCCTGCCCTGCCGGAAGCTGGGTCCGCGATTTGTGGGGCCATTCAAAGTCCTGAGGAGAATAAACGAGGTGTGTTATAGGTTACAACTTCCTACATATTACCGTATTAACCCCTCGTTTCATGTGTCTCTCCTCAGGCCGGTGGTAGCTGGTCCGCTGCAGGACGCTGAGGTGCGGGAGGTCCCCCCGCCCCCCCTGGACATCGGAGGGGCCCCGGCGTACACAGTCCGGGCCATCTTGGACTCCCGACGTCGGGTGGGGGGCCTACAGTACCTCGTGGACTGGGAGGGGTACGGTCCGGAGGAGAGGTGCTGGGTCCCGGCGAGGGACATTCTGGATCCAGCCATATTGCGGAATTTCCACAACCTCCGCCCGGATCGCCCAGCGCCGAGGCCGGTGTCGGCGCGCTGCGGGACCCGCGCGTCAGGGGAGGGGTACTTTCACAACATCCACAGAAGGAGGCGCCTCTCCTCGGTCGAGCGGCGCTCGGCGGTCGTCGTCGCCGGCCTACTAGCTGCCACCGATCTGTGTTTCAGTGTCTGTTAGTTATGTCTGTTTTGTGATTGCACCTGTTTTGTGTTTGTCATTAGTGGGGGGTATTTAGTCTGTCTGTGTTTAGCTAGGATTCGTGCGGGATTGTTCTTTGTTACGTGTGGTGTTACGTTTATTGTATAGGCATTAGGGTTGCCGGGCTGCGCCCCGTCTGCCTTTTGAGCGGAGCTTCGTTTAGTCATTTTTTGACTGTTATGCTCTCAGCCATATATGGATCTTGCCATTGGATTATTAAATTAAGTTTGTTCCAACGGACCTCAGTCTCCTGCGCTTGACTCACTCCTTAAACGGTTCATCCCGCTCGTGACAAGGAAGGTCCGCAGTTTGGAACTTGATATTATATATTATATCATGGTGAAGGTTGGAGCTATACATTGAGCAAACTTATAATTAGAAAATAGTTTAATTAGAAAAATTCATGGAATCCTCTAAAACTCTCTGGCTAGCTAGCTAGCTAACAAACATTCAGTACAGATACATTCTTCAAATTCATTTTTTTACACAATAACTTATCACAGCGCTGGTAAACCATGGTTGACCCAAATGGATGACCTTTATCCCATAATAAGAAGGTTCATGTCCATTCTAGTATTCTAATTCCTAATTCTATACAGAGTGGAGGAGAGGGGTAAATAGGGACACCAGACATGGGGACACTAAAACACCAGTAATCAGAAATGTATTGAGATGTTTTTATTTTTAAATATATGTTTATTTAATACACTTTGATGACATGGGTAATTATGTGTATGCTGACAATCACAGTTAATAAACTGTTTTCCACTGTGACAGTTTACAAGGTTACAATAATGTAGTGGTTTTATTGTTTTATATCATATGCTTTTTCATGTAATAAGTATTGTAGAGTCATTAGATCATGGGTGGCTTGAGATGTAGATAGACTCAGATTGCAGATTGATTGAGTTGTAGTACCTGTCTGGTGCTGGTTTGTATCAATGTGGTCATTGAGCACAATAATACACAGCTGTGTCTTCAGTCTGCAGACTCTGTCCTGTTTAAACAATGTGTTGCTGGAAGTGTCTCTGGTGATGCTGGGCTTGTTTTTCAGTGTATCTTTATGTGCTTCCACCACTACTAATATATCCAATCCACTGCAGTATTTTCCTGCAGTCTGTTTTATACAAGCTAGTAATAGAATATGAGACATTACAGAGGATGGTCAGTGGTTGACCTGGCTGGACAGTCATAGAGGCTGGCTGAGTGAGTTCATAACTCTGTACACCTGTTGAAAGGGCAAAATGAATAATAATACAACTGCAGATAACATGATTTTTCAATTACATTTAAGTCTGATCCAGATTTCATTATTGTGTCTGTCCCCCATACACACTCACAGGAGGCAGCTGCCAGCAGCAGCAGCAGAGATGGAGGGAACATGGTTTGTGTTGAAGCTGAACTGGTGGGACCTGCTCTTCTCTATTCTCCAGGACTCGGAGGGCCTCTAATGACAAACAGAAAGACCCTGTTCATGTAGGGAAAGAACCAGAGGGTGGTTTTCATTGATGTAGAGAGATGGAGGAGAGGGGTACTGAAACAGCAGTTATAAGATATGTATTCAGGGAAAACATTTTTACTATATACCTTTCATGTCGGTATATGTAAGCATATTTCATAGACTTTGACTGTTTTATACATGGAACTAGGAAGTACTCGGAAGTACACACAAATGTATGTTGACATTTGTGCAAATATGGGTGCTACTTTGTCGCAAAATGTTGAATAGAAATATGGGAAAGCAATCCATTTCTGGTGCTTTTCTTCACGCGAATGTTTTAACAGTATCTAATATTTATTTTTTGGTGATCTTTGTTGTTAGTGATAATTATTTGTCTGCCGATAATTTCTTCAGGGTTGTTGAGTCTGAGAAGGATATAGGAACAGTCCAACTGTTATTTAATTCTGATTTATATACATTTTCATTGAAGCTTTAATTTTTATTAATCGAGTTGTTGTTTGTAATTACCGCATTTTTAAAGTAGTCCATTTTCTTCTTCTTTTGTGTTTGAAAAAAAATGTAAAGTGCATATTGGTTATTTACCACCATCTGCGGTGCTGAAATCTTGAATCAAGTCCTATGTGTCATTCATTTATTGTAGCCACTAGATGGCGATGATATAGCTTAAAGCCATTTACAAACCATACAACCCAATTTGAAGAAGAATTCAATGCTCTGATCATTGGCTGATTACTCCCAACCTCAACCAGTTGACTACATTTAAGGATCCGCCCCTTTAAAATGTTTGCGTTAATTGACATACCCAAATCTAACTGCCTGAAGCAAGAATATGCATATTATTGGTACCATTGAAAGGAAACACTTTGAAGTTTGTGGAAATGTGAAAGGAATGCAGGAGAATATAATATATTAGATCTGGTAAAAGATAATACAAAGAAAAAAACAACCATGTTTTTGTATTTTTTTTGTACCATCATCTTTAAAATGCAAGAGAAAGGCCATAATGTATTGTTCCAGCCAAGGTGCAATTTAGATTTTGGCCACTAGATGGCATCAGTGTATGTGCAACGTTTTAGACTTATCCAATGAACCATTGCATTTCTGTTCAAAATGTATCAAGATTGTCCAAATGTGCTTAATTTGTTTATTAATAACTTTTCATGTTCAAAACTGTGCACTCTCCTCAAACAGTAGCATGGTATTGTTTTACTGTAATAGTTACTGTAAATTGGACAGCGCAGCTAGATTAATACGAATTTAACCTTTCTGCCAATATCAGACATGTCTATGTCCTGGGAAATGTTCTTGTTACTTGCAACCTCGTGCTAATGACATTAGCCTATGTTCGCTCAAATGTCCCGCAGGGGATCCACCAATCCTGAAGAAGTTTTAAAATGGTGGAATCCCTTAATGGCAATATCAATGCTAAAACAGGTTATTTACAAGTATAAATCCATATACATCTCTATGATATAGGTTAGCTTTCTCTGATCACATGATCTGGACAGAAATAACTCTGAGCCCCTTTTGTGAGTCTATAAAGGTTTTCCTGCTTAGGTCACAAGGTCAGGAAAAACTCATGGAATAGAATAAATGGAACAGAGTCAAACATGTGGTTTCCACATGACCAAATCAAATCAAGCTTTATTTATACAGCACATTTCAGACATGGAATACAATGCAATTTGCTTCACAGGAAAAAACTAAAAATAACAATACAACTGAGTGACTAAAAACAAAAAAAGGTGTGTTTTAAGATCCCTTCTAAATATGTCCACAGTTTCGGACCCCCTCAGGTTCTCTGGCAGGCTATTCAAGGCTGTGGGCATAGTAGCATGCCTCTTGGTCCTAGGCTTTGGATAGTTATAAGGCCAGTTCCAGAAGACCTGAGGGACCTACTGGGTACATAACTTAAAAGCATATCTGTAATGTATTGTGGTGCACAATGGTTATTGATTTAAAAACCAATAGAAGAATTGTACAATTAATTCTAAAACTCACAGGCAGCCAGTACAGAGACCTTAAAACTGGTGTTTGATTGATGTGTTTGACACAGTTCCATTTAGATAGATTCCATTCCAGCCATTACAATGAGCTTGTCCTCCAATACCTCATCCCACCAGCCTCCTCTGGTCTACATTGTGTTCATGTACATGCAGTTGTGTCGACAATACGCTGGTTGTTTAGGCTCTCAGGGGCTTGTTGTGGTTAAGACTTTCATTGGATGTTACTCTGTTGTACTGATGCTCTACTGCCCTCTGTTTACTCTGCTGCCAGTTAGATTCTCTGAGGGGTTTTTGTACAGATCCTCCACTCACTCACACCACTGTCTCTATTGCAGAGTTATACAGAGCAGAGTCCTCTGCTCTCTCACCAGACAGCTTCAAAGTCAACATGCTGTTGCTTGTAGCTTTAGTGGTTTCCATACGTCCTTCAAATCTTTTAGCATGGTAACCTAGGCCTAGTCCAGAATAACCCATCCACTCCAGGGATTTTCCTGCTGGCTGTCGTATCCAGTGTGTGTGGTGGCTGTCAAATGTGTATCCAGATATCTTACAGAACAAACTGAGAGGCTTTTTCACCAGGCTTTTTCAGGACTGGACTAGAGGGAATGGACTCCAGACTCTGGCCATTTAAACCTGATGGAGAGAGAGAAAGATATAGGAAAAATGTGTTGGAGAAAAAGGAAGGCTCCAGAACATTTAAGGAAATCAGAAGAGAGTTTACAAATTTTTTTTCAATTTTCAGTCATTCCACTAAGAACAGTTGATAAGGAGTAAAACCAAGCAGAACTCACATGGCAGACAGAGAGAGAGCAGCAGAAGGTAGTTTTCCCGTCATACTGAGGGTGGAGATATGAACTCAGCTGCTCCACACAAGACAAGACAACAAGTCAGCAGCAGAACATAAGTATATATGAACTCTGAGGGATCTGGATTTACATCATGATGTCATGGAGGAGGGGCTGATGACTCTGAGGTCAGAGGTCAAGTTATGTCTCATCAGTTGGGTCAGGCGTTGTCCTTGATCACATGACCTGACCAGGAAAAAAATAGTTTTCCTGGTCTAGTCACTTAGTCAGAAAAACCTCCTGGCCCTACTCACCAGACACATAACTGACTCAAGGACTGGAGGAACTGTGGGGAACATGATGATTTTGAAAATATTGATAACCTTCATGATTTCATTAAATTGTGGGTTCATTTAGATGGCAGATAATGGATATAATTTTGTCAAAGAAACTCCTTGTTCATCATGAATGAACACAGCTTAATGAGATTCAACACCTCACTAAGCCTGTACTTTTTTTTAGTTTCTGCATACATGTGTATATACACTGAGTGTACAAAATATTTTGAACTGCTCTTTCCATGACAGACTAAGCAGGTGAATCCAGGTAAAAGCTATGATCCCTTATTGATATCCCCTGTTAAATCCACTTCAATCAGTGTAGATGAAGGGGAGGAGACGCCTTAGAGAAGGATTTTTAAGCCTTGAGAAAATTGAGACATGGGTTGTGTATGTGTGCCATTCAGAGTGTGAATGTGCAAGACAAAAGAGTTGTCCCTTTGAACGGGGTATGGTAGTAGGTGACAGAAGCACCGGTTTGTGTCAAGAACTGCAATGCTGTAGGGTTTTTCCACACTCAACAGTTTCCCATGTTTATCTAGAATGTTCCACCCCCAAAGGACATCCAGACAACTTGACACAACTGTGTGAAGCATTGGAGTCATCACGGGCCAGCATCCCTGTGGAATGCATTAGACACCTTGTTTGGTTCATGCCCCAACGGATTGAAGCTGTTCTGAGGTCAAAAGGGGGGGGGGGTGCAATGCAACATTAGGAAGGTGTTCTTAATGTTTTGTGCACTCAGTGTAGATTATGTAATTAAGCAATAAGGCACAAGAAGCCGTGTTATGTGCTGAACACAGTCACAGCTAAATGCCGATGTTCAGCCTGATGCAATAGCCTGTGCGTTGGTGAAGCCTGCCAAATCTTACCACGCCTGGATAGGTATTTTACCTATCAGCTAACCACATTGTATGTTATAGCAATATGCATAGAATTAGGAATTAGTACTTTAATAGGATCTCAATGAAGATCTGTCAGTCAATGACATAGTCAATGACGTAGCACGCAACTATTGGTTGATGCATGCAACGTCTGAGCAGGG